>NW_013666196.1:470828-486310 GCF_000517525.1 Limulus polyphemus | reverse complement strand
TGTGAGCGTAAAACACTTAAAATACACCAGTTCGACTTTCTATGTTACTGTTATGTATGTACTACGTACAAGTTGCTTGAATATGAGTTATGATTCTCAATACGCCTCTGGTGAAATTCAATTCCTATAGGAAAAGTAATGTTTTAAGGTGGTCAACATCCGGTGTATAATGAACATGTTTGTATATTCTTATGGATGCTCAAAATAAATATATTTTGATAGTTTGCATGGTGCACACTATGTACATATTTCAGTAGTCTAACCGGATGTAAACGTTATACATACTTTTATCTGATCCTCATAAGGCATGTATTTTGATAATTGGATACTGCACATTATTTAACTGAATATTTAAATAACCTAACCAAGATGCACTTTCTGGATATTTTCACAGTCGAATGTACTTTTTGTGTATACTCATGTTCTTAAATCAACTATTTGCATTATTTTTCCGTACCTTTCTTCGTTTTAGAAACACACAATGTAGTCCACATATCTAAGCACGTTTACATCGCATTAAAAACAGCTCATATCTGCGTTAGAGTTTAAGAAAAACATGCAAATAAAAAAGAGGTGACATCCTTCTTCTCTTTATTGAATAGGCACAACATATAGTAAACAAGGAGACTGGCACGAAACAAAATTATACTAGTAGATTTTAACCTCAACTATAGAATGCTGACAACTGTAACACATATTTTTATTACTATATTTTCTTCATGATTTCCGTGATGATTTTTTTCTTCAAGGCCACTATGTTAATGGCCTTGCGGTATATGCAAAATATGAAATTAGAGAATGGTGTTAATACCTTTCTTTAGCAGCTGAGACGGGTGGAATTTTAGTTGTGCTGAATTTTAAAATAATATACATATTAAAATATTTTGTATCTGTTATGGATCAAGAGAGACAAGTATTCAAAGAGTGGAAAAAATATTGCTATTCTTATCGTTTGTCTTCTTGCTCTTTTCCAGTATCATTAAAATGGTGAAATGGGCTGACGCAAAGTGTTTATGTTTAAATGAACCTAAAAATAAGGCTAATGTATTTTAGGAAAGCTTCATTACATAAACAAATTATGTACTAAAAAACTGTCGATTTTGTATGAAGTGCATTTAACCTTTTTAAATATAGAATATAACATTGCAAAATATCTATTAGTTTCTACTTCTAGAATATCTAGAATGGTGAGTCCAATCAAGTTAGTAGAATGAAGGCTGGAGTAACACTACTGTTACTGTATACACAGACTCTTGTAGGATTTTGGGTATTGTCACAGATCTTCTTAATATTGTAATGTCACTTATGTTTCTGAGTATGTCTAGACACACTAATATCACATTCAAAGTAGCAGCATCATATCTAATTTAGATTTAGAAAAATGATTCTATCAACAGGTAGCAGTTCAATTTATATTGTTATTTTAGTTCTTCTCCTTCTTGTGGAGGCGAAATATAACATTAACAATGTGTTGATGTCACAAAAATAATCACATAGGTAGATATTAATTTGAACTAGGAAATACAGCAGAGTTAACATCCGTAAAATCGCATAGACGCATAAATGCAATTTAAGCCAAAATAGAGAATGACTTTAGCGTTTGGGAAATGAAAAGTTGAAGTTAAAGTGTAGTCTAATGTTGCAGTGACATCTGAGAGGATGGGATCCAATGTCACTTTAACTTTGATTGTTTTATTTCTAGACATTATGTAATATGAGAGATACATTAATAAAAATAGTAAAAAAAATGTTGTGTTGTTGAAAATTGTAATTATAACTGTTAGTAGTTATATCCGATCAAAATATTTTACGTGTACAAAAAGCAGTAAAATGGTTTTATACAAAGAATTTTAACTGTAGTCTCCAAAAATTTGCCTTGCTTGTAAAATATCACATTTCTTAGGATGTAATCCTTTATGATAACTAATAATTTCTGTTTGATTTCCAACACATACTTGCTTAGCAACACCATCGAAACAAAAAACAACAAAAGTAAAATGTTATATTGCCTGTAATAAGGTAGTTTATGCCAGCTTATATTATAATAATGAAGATGGTATATAGTCTTAAACCTATGTAGAGAGAAACAGTAAAAGTTGAATATCATAGATTTACAGATTACATCAAACATCTAATTAAAAAAACAAACAACAGCAAAAAAAAATAAAAATAAATAAATGAAGCAGATCACAACCACTCTTTATTGTGAGCAACTCCCTCTGTTCGTCGCCATTTTTGCTCCTGTGTTTAGTTTATTGCATTGGAATTGAGTAAAGCAATATTTTTTGCTAGCGAACTTTGTCTCTATTGATATCAACTTCAGGGAAAAGTCTTGATGAAAATATTAAAACAGAAAAGAGAGGAATGACCGATGTATCGAAACATAACCAACTGAACATCTACGGATGGTAAATGCCCACTAGCGCAGACGAGAAAGTAGAAGTAGTCTACTAGAGAAACTAAATGCAAGAATAGGATGACTGGAACTTGTAATGCATTATTTCATAAATACGCTTCTTCAAAGATAAAGATATAACGCTTTAGGTAAAGCCGTTTTTTAAAGTGAAGAACAAAGCTTCAGCTTCAAAAGAATCTGAAATAATAAGGAACTCGTAAATAAGATATAAAACTATGGCATAATAAAAGTTTTAAAAGTTACTTGGATTCGAAAAAAATTCGGATATTTATTTTATCGATCATGCGTATTAGAATATGTAGGTATATGTATTAAAACAGAGATGTAGTAGGACACTCAGTGGAAGGGCTTTATAAAGTGGGGTTCTATTTTTGGCTGTTAGAAATACTTCGATTCTTCATAATAGGAGATCTACAAGTTCCTGAAAGGTATACTGAGGATTAAGGTTCACACAATTTGACATAAATCACAACGGTATCTTTCTTTTATAATGATCTTTCAACCACCGTTACATCTAAATGGTATATTTGTCATGTTGTAATAACCTCAGATATTGTTTCTCTTTTAAGGCCAAGAAGTTGGGAAACTTGAGTCACTAAAACACCTATTAATAAAGCTAAAATCTGTCCTCTCTGAAAGTCAGTTGAATTGCATTTTTTTCTTATGCAGCTTGACAACAAACGTGTGGAATAGAACTTAAATATGATTAAATAATACAGAACACCCGTCTAAAAGGTCGTTGAAATAACCAAATAACAAGTCAGCTTAGGATTTAGTTCATTGAATATAAGGGGAAGAAATGGTAAATTTTTGAGCAGGTCTTTCTATTTTTCTGTCTAGCTCCTGTATTTATACTTGCATTTAAAATTGTGTAAAGCTTATTTAATGAATTATATGTATCTCTGTCTTCAAGAAATTTATCCTTTTTTGTTATGTATTGAATACTTTGTTATAACTGAAGTTCAAAAATGTCCATATTGTTCTGTTGGGATGAGGCAGCATCATGGTAATCATTTTCGGATTAGTTACTTTCGCGAAATTTATATTTAGAAATGTGCATAACGGATAATGTTAAATATGTATTGCAAAACTCCCACCCATTCTATAAAGTTGTAGAAGATACTCGAGTGTAAGAATCAACAATATATGTGTGTACGTAAGCACTAGTGTAGCTTTGTATTGTGACGTAATCTGAATCTTCGAGAAACTTTCCACACGCCTATAAATATAACCAACGCGACGCGCCAAAAAACAGTATATATTATTGGTGTGATATAGTTGGTATACTATAAACCTTGTAAGCTATAATTGTTATAACGCTTATTAATCTGGAAATTCAGATATATTGACCAGGAACATTTATAAATTTCGAGCATTACAAATCATTCAACTTCAGTGGATTCACATCGAACATTAGTATTTTTACGAAAGCATTACCTGACGTCAGCGGTAGGAAAAAAAATCACCGTGTGATCAGCAAAAAACACATGGCTAGCTAGCTTCCTATTAAGTGAATTGTACCTACATCAACTCGAAATTAACTTGCTCATCGTGAACCCTCGATAAGTTATCAAGGAAGTTCAAGACTAGAAAGAAGGCTTTATATTGCTTGTATTGTTTGTTTGAATTTATGCACAAAGCTACACAATGAGCTATCTGTGCTCTGCCCATCACGAGTATCGAAACCCTGATTGTAGCGTTGTAAGTCCGCAGACGTACCGCTGTGCCACTGGGGGGCCTCGGTTTCAGACCATTCGAAATTGTAATACGTAACGTTATACTTTGAATTCACCAGTTCCAAATGAGGGACAGCTATGCTATGATAGCCTTTTGTGTTGCTTTGCACGAAACTTCTAAAACAGACAAAAAGGTTATTATAGTAGTAAAGTACGAATGGCTCCTGTTACGTTTGAGTAGTCAAGAATCAAAGCATTTAGTTGAGAATATTAAGGCGAGGCTTTATAAAATTATTCGTAATTTACGTCTAGACCTAAACATGCTTTATTTTAATGATTATATATATAATTGTTAATGTTACATTTATTTTATTACAATTTCTGGTAATAGAAAGCTCACAATCTTAAGACATAGATTCGTTTAGACAATATTTTAATTGATGAAATAAGTTTTGTAGAATGTCCGTAATGTACCTTTATTAATTGTAGGGGTTAAAAGGTCGACGTTGTAATGGCATGAGACATGGATGCGGATAGTTTTTCGAGAAATGAATTTATAATCGGTGCGAAACACGATTTCTGAATAAACTATTTTTTTAAACAACCGATGTTAAAACATTAAATAAGCCATTTTAGTTGATTTTTCTATAATCAAGTTTTTGGTTTGATTGTTGAATAAGTCATTCAGTAAGTTTCACGCTACTTTTTAAAGTATTCACGATTTACGGTGTGCTAATAAATATCTAAAGGATATTAGTTTTTTTTTTTAATGAGCACAAAGCTACACAAAGGGCTATCTGTGCTCTTCCCACCACGGGTATCGAAATCCGGTTTCCAGCAGTATAAGTCCGCAGACATACTACTGTGCCACTGGGGGAAAAAGGATATTAGAAACTTTAGAAAAGATTACTACTGCAAATACTTAAATTGGTTTCGAATTTCTTGAAAAATGGTAGTTTTTTGTAGCTCTTGTACACAAATAAATATACCGTAAATCCACTGATATACAATATTGCCAACAGTACGAAATATATCTGTATGCATCAAAACACGAATTCGCATACTCACTTTTATAAATTCGAATAAAAGGTGTTAGAGGATGATTTGAAAATATTTACTAGTTGGTGGGGGGAAAATAAAAAAATGTATTATTTAATAGTTAATAAAAACTCAAGTGTATTTATCTTTAAATATCCTCGTATATATTTGAATTTTATATTAAGGAAAGGAGATAAACACACTTCACTTCTTATTAAACGTTTTTTTTCCAAAATTGATGGATATTTCCGGGCTTATGAACACCATACCATAAGACTGGTGCTGTATTAACTGATAAATGATGAGAATTTATTTTTGCTTGGCTAAATCCTTTTTACGATTAAATTGACTAGCTCATAGGGAGGATGAACAAGTAGCTCCGTTTAAAGGCAGTAGTAAAGAGGAAATATTAATTAAATATTTTTTAGTTCTCAAACTAATGGTGATATTAGAAATCGATGTCAATAAACCAGAATAAGTAAGAATACTTAGGTGAAGTTATAAATGATATATGGTATTTGAAATAATTGTGGAACACAAAAGTAATATGCGTACAGGAGTCACAGACAATGAGTTATTAGTACAATGGAAATAATTGTGGAACACAAAAGTAATATGCATACAGGAGTCACAGACAATGAGTAATTAGTACAATAGAAATAATTGTGGAAACACAAGAGTAATATGCATACAGGAGTCACAGACAATGAGTAATTAGTACAATAGAAATAATTGTGGAAACACAAGAGTAATATGCATACTGGAGTCACAGACAATGAGTAATTAGTACAATAGAAATAATTGTGGAAACACAAGAGTAATATGCATACAGGAGTAACAGACAATGAGTTATTAGTACAATTAATATACAAATGTAACCAAACGATTAGTATAGTGCACAAGGATTTTGTATTTGCTTTAAACAGAGAAGCGAACCTTCATTTTTTGCTATCATAAGTTTATTGATATGTGGTTGTGAAAAACCTTTGAAGAGTTTGGGGTTTCCATCCCGACCTTTTCTATTACCAACAGAATGATCTCACTTATTCTCCTCTGAGCTTACATACAAGTATTAATGAAACAAGAAATTCACCTCAATCTATCGAATGGAGTATCCTCCATTAACCAAACTTTGATTTCTACACCTTTATCATGAAACATGTTTGTATTGGGATACATTAATGTAATTGCTATACTACTGCTGGGGATATTATTTCTGTATTTTTATAGGCATTACTTGACTGTACTCCAGTGCAGTTCATTTTCAGACAATAGAAGCGAAGCAACCTACTATTTTCTAGGTTTTTTGCCTTTTATTCCAATTTTATTCACTCTTTCCATAATTACACAGTGAAGTAGTATAATTAAATTCAGAAAGGGATAAAAGAGAGAGAAAATTTTGGTCTGACAAGAGTAGCCCAAGAGTTGACAGTGGGTAGTGTTGACTGGCTAGCTACCTTCTTTTTAGTATTCACATACCAAATACTGCATTACTTATGGATTTGATACATAATCTAACAAAATTTGCCTAAAGGTTTTATATAAAGCTGAGAAAAGCTAAAAACAGGATAATGATAAGATTTTTTTTCTCATATGGAGAACATTTGAAATTATTTTATTGTACAGTTGCAGACCGTTATATTTTACAACATATATAACATAATTTCTAACTAACCATAATTACCATAATGCCCGCTTAAGCAACCGTATAGAAAGATAAAGAAGAGAACCGAAACTTTATTGTGAAACTTTTCACGACTTTCATGAGATTTTAGAGCAACAAACCTCTCTCTTTTTCTTACATATATAGATATACAAGCTGCTACCCGAGTGGATTCTTTGATATTGATTGTATCGCTATTGTGTAGCTTCTAGTGATAAATATGTATTGCGAAACTCCCGCCTATTTTCCAAAGTTGTAGAAGATTCTCGAGAGTAAGAATCGACAATATATGTATATACATAAACGCTCAAGTGTAGTTCAGTATGGTTACGTAAAACTGAAATTTCTAGAACGCCTCCACACGGCTATAAATATAAACAACGCGCCGCGCCAAAAAAGAGTATCTACTATCAGTTTGCTATAGTTACTGTGCTATAAACTTTGGAAACTCTAACGCTTACCAATCGGAAAACTTCAGATATTTGACCAGGACCATTTACAAAGTTCGAACATTACAACTCATTTAACTTCAGTGGATTCTCATCGGACATTAGCATTTTTACGAAAACATTAACCAGCTTCAACGGTGGAAAACTCAGCGTGTGTGGCAAAGGACAAAGCTAGCTAGCTTCCCAGCGAATCGTACTTACATCAACTCGTAATTAACTCACTCATCGTGAACCCTCGATAAGATATCAAGGAAGTTCCAAACTAGAAAGAAGACTTTATTATGTTTGTAAGTTTGTGAAACTTTTGTTTATAAATCATTGTTTGTAATAACGATTTGTAATAACTGTTATTGTAAATTGTACTGTGGTGTATATATATTAAAACATATTTGCGTTAAAAAAGAAAACTGTGTGTATCAATCTTGTTGGCAAATATTATAAACTGACTAGATATCGGCTTTTACATAACTACTAAATCCAAATTACAATTTAACTACTAAATTTAAATTTATCAGTTAACTCAATTTCAGGCTATTTGAAATTAGGTTATTTTCTCCACAAACTGTAGATTCACGGATAAGCATAAGTAAATCGCTTGCGTGAATTGATAAATTAAATTATAATATGAACATTTTATAATATTAAATGTGTCATAACGTATGGTTCACGAAAGTGAAACGAACGATGAGTTTTATAAATGCAATGTATAACGAGTAAATATTATCATTAACATTTTGTACACTTAGAAAATTACTCTAGAAAGCAAAGTGACAAAAAAAACTAGTAGTTCATGGAAGATGTGCCTTTTTTTTAGTTCAAACGCAATAAAATAAACAATGAAACGTAACAATGTTATGAAAAATAAACTTATTTCTCAGAAACTAGTTTTTGTGATGACAGGGAATCTTTTCAAAGGTTTTTCAATTGTATTTTATCTATAGATTAAATATTAGAAATATACCAGCGGTGGAAACATATCTATATAAATAATACGTTTGTGTTTCTCTGTTTGCCTGTTCGCAACTCTTCTCTCAAATTTCTCGATCAAATGCTACGAATCTCATATCGTGAGAAAGGTTATTGACCGATGAGTTCGGATGTGATATTGGCTTTTCCAATCAGTATCACCTTACCTGTTATTTTGCTTAGTCAAACTTTTTTTAGTGCAACGAGTATGCTACATGATGGCACAATGTCGTTGTGACTTCGATTTCAACTTTAGTTTTCTATTTACAAAGTATTTCACAAAAATAAACAATATTTAACCGGCGTGTAATTTGCTAAAAAGTTAACATTCCAATACGATTGCTATGGGCTTTTTTGACTTATTTAAGTCTAATATATGATTGCTCAGTTCGTTCAAAACCACGTGCTTATCACTTTCTGAACACGCATTCAGACGTTTCTGCATATTCAGCTAAATTTGTGTTCATTACAGCTTTACCTTTACTTTAATTTGCCATAAATTAGCTTCGATTGGTTTCATAGATTCCTATAAACACCTTTCAGCTAGTGTTTTTCTTCATTAGTACGGTTTCATTCTTCGTTTTTGTGAGTTTCTTTGTTTCAACTTGTAAAACCGTGTAGTACACTGAACGCTCATAACTGTTTCGTACTCTGTACACTATTATAAATGCTATTACCATACTTTATTGTTTACTTTACGTGCAGTTCTATTAAATAAAGTTAGGTACGTGTAGTTTTATTATATAAAGTTTGTAATGTGTAGTTTTATTAAATAATTTTAAGTTTACATAAATTTGATTGTCTGACTGCGTAAAATGTTTTTACAAATAGACCAGGATTTATCAATCTAACACATAACACCTGCAAGAAAGCGTAGCTTAAATGCCGTGCGTGAAAATGACAGAATAAGGAAAATTCAAGCGAACGGCAAATATTTTGCGGTTCAGAACTAGTATTTCAATTCGTAGAATTTAAAACAGCTACATAATATCGATACACAATCAA
Source organism: Limulus polyphemus (assembly GCF_000517525.1). Lineage (NCBI taxonomy): Eukaryota > Metazoa > Arthropoda > Merostomata > Xiphosura > Limulidae > Limulus > Limulus polyphemus. Next base: position 477,097 of record NW_013666196.1, on the reverse strand, counting down.
AGAGAGCATGCTAAAGTATTTATAGCTGATTCAATGTTGAGTTTTTTAAAGTTATTTTTGTACACCCACATTTTTCTCATTAAAATGTACTTATGTATGTTTATACTATTACATAGAAACAGTACTCTCTTTGGGATTTACAACGCCAAAATACGGGGTTCGATTCTCCGCGGTAGATACAGCAGATAGTCCAATTTGACTTTGCTCTAAAACAAATAAACAAACAATGAAAACAGCTCTGCATCAACCTTTAGTGGGCGATTGTTTGTTTGTTTTTTGAATTTCGCGCAAAGCTACACGAGGGCTATCTGCGCTAGCCGTCCCTAATTTAGTAGTGTAAGACTAGAGGGAAGGCAGCTAGTCATCACCACCCACCGCCAACTCTTGGGCTACTGTTTTACCAACGAATAGTGGGATTGACCGTCACATTATAACGCCCCCACGGCTGAAAGGGCGAGCGGGGGGTGGTATGGGGATTGCGAGTCGAGCGCCTTATCTACCTGGCCATGCCGGGCACGTTAGTGAGCGATACAAAAATGTGAAGAGAATTTAGTAATAAATTCACGCTTTGACAAAACTAACAAATTAGTTTACCAATTAACAAAAATAGAAGGTATAATTTTTGTTTGTAAATAACTTTGTGATATCGCCCAAATAGCGTTGGGGATATCTCGCCTCTTTCGGTATTCGCTATGAACGCTAATGCAAAACCAAGGTGCTTACAACAGCTAATCTATTAAACGAAAGGCACGCTTTACATGAAATTATAAGAAATTTAATAGGAAGTAAAAAACAGAGTGCTTCGAATCCGTTAACTTTCAGAAGGCTTCTTTTTGAATAAAGTTTGTTTGAAAGAGTTATGCAGCTGAAATAGTCTTTGTTGATCTTCGTTGGAATTATTTATTCTTTAAACGAAACCAAAAATCTGTAACCCATAACTTGAATAATGAATTAGGCGCTATGACATTACATTATTCACACATCTAAATTAATTTAGATTACTGTATAGTGAATCTAAAAGGACTCAAAAACCCCATAAATATTTAATGTTCTTGTCTTACTTTTCTACTGCGTGATTCATATGTAGACTATGTATGTATTGAATGTGTCAGTCTGAAAATTCAAACCCCGCAGACTTCTTGGCTGTTTGAAAATCGTGAGTTATAGGTAATCTGTGTTCTTATCAGATCCAGTAATCAATTTCACATTTGTCTTTAAAACCTTTTTCATGAGTCATTTGATTAATTACCTGATTTTCTTTGGCAAAAATACCTGTTTCAAAATGAATATGGACGATAACAATGCACAACATTACACTCTTAATGGCGCATTTACTGCTGTTATTAAGTAGGGTTTTTGAAACATTTTGAAGCAAATCCTTCAAGGGAAGCGATAGGAAAGTAGGTATCAGAGATTCCGTATTAGCATAACTAAAACTAAATCGCTAGATTTTTGTTCTACCCAAGTACTTTTGCGGCTCATCATAAATCAAAACCTCTGAAACTCAAAACGTAAGAGTTATTTTATTATATCCATTTTCTCAAAATTGTTTTACCAAGGCTTTATGTTTTTATACTCTAGAAAACTGATTATCATATTATAAAATTTAAATGTATAGAAAGATGTGATCTATAACTTAGACGTTTTAAATATTATTTTTATTAGGAAAAAATACAGATCTTTAAGTATCCAATTTGCAATCGTCATAATATCACTTAAACTATTATGTGAAAAGTGAGATCAAATAAATCAAAATATAGAAACTATTCTCTTAAACGTTTACTATGTAGAACACACACACACATACCTAACACAGTCCTGAGATATTTCCAGCAATTATTTCAAATATTAGTGCACAAAATATCACTATTACTTCTACTAGTTCGAAGTCATTTCAAATCGAACGTGATACTTATAAAGTCCAACTTCGTACTCATTAAACATATTCCTTATTACCATCGCCACCGTATGACATTTTTATGTAAGGGATTTTGTACTAAGACAGAAGACAGAAATGTGAATTCTGTTAGAGCTAAGATAATAATCCTAGCCAGTACTGTACTACCACATTAAAATGTAGTTTGGCGTGTCGCCTAACAATTCCTTTAAGTTAATAACATACTTTATATCGTACTAAATATCTTTTTTATGATGACGCAAAGTCCAGAATACAACATTTGTGTACTTCATGATTATATTAGCCATATAGTTTTATTCTTCAAGAAAGAAACGACTGGGTAGTAATATAATTATTAAAATGCCATCTTTCGCCATTTAAGGCGATCTTACACCCTGGAGGAAGTTATTCAACTGAAAAAATTATTCAAACGTGATAACTGATGTTTTGTTTTTTTAATTACATTGTTTGTTGATATTATTTGACATTTTTAAGATTAAGGTTATACCTTAATATACTCACACACTTATAAATATATAGAAAATAATAAGTTGCATTAAGATGATTTGAAATATTTTTAGTTCTTAACGATAAAAATCCCAGATCAAAGAAAATGGGCCCGGCATGGCCAAGTGGTTAGGGTGCTCGACTCGCGATGCGAGGGTCGCGGGTTGGAATCCCCGTCCACGTTTTAATGTCGATGTTTGTTTAAATTAATTTAAATTTATATTTAGAAATGTACATAACTTATACTGATAAATATGTATTCTCGAGTGTAAGAATCAGCAATATATGTGTGTACGTAAACGCTAGTGTTAACGTCAGTATTGTTACTCAAACTGAAATTTCGAGAAACTCTCCACACACCTATAAATATAACCAACGCGCCAAAAATCAGTATCAGTTTACTATAGTTGGTGTGCTATAAAGTTCGGTATAACTGTGATTCTTATAATGCTTATTAATCGGGACACTACAGATATTTGACCAGGAATATTTATAAATTTCGAACATTACAAAACATTCAACTTCAGTGAATTCGCATTGGTGAAAAAAAAAAAAAATGGCGTATGATCAGTGAAGACCACGGAGCTAGCTAGTACCCTATTAAGTGAATTGTACCTTCGTCAACTCGAAATTAACTCGCTCATCGTGAAACTTCGATAAGACATCAATCAAGTTCCAGACTAGAAAGAAGACTTTGTATTGTTTGTAAGTTTGTAAAACATTCGTATATAAATTATTCTTTGTAATAACTATTGGTAATAACCGTTATTGTAACTTGTATTATTGTTTGTATATTAAAATATATTTGTTTTAATAAAGAAAAGTGTGTGTATCAATCTTGTTGGCAAATATCAGCATTTATTTAACTACTAAATCTAAACTACAATTTAACTCAGTTTTAGGCTATTTGAAATTGTCATACGTAACTGATATTATTCACAGAAACAAAGTTTTCAAATGTGGAAAATTTGGAGTATATTTTCAGGATCTAGTTTTGATGCAGTCAAGAGATGTTAAAAGAATGATGTCATAGAATTTTTGAATTGATGAGAGTCACACTTAAGCTTGCTCGTAGAAATAATACCACTACCTTCTACGTTCAATTTTTCACTGCACTCAGTCATATACTGCTTGGTATTAATGACGCTTTTACACGAATATATTAATATTCCTTCCCTAACTAGGATGTTCATTTATCTGAGATGTTTATTCGAAATATTAATATGTAATTTTCTAAGATTTTTAGTTGAACACACTTGAAACATCTATGTCAGTATCATATTTAAAGTTTCAGAAGTCTTATTCGCCACAGAGGAAGAAATGAAGCGTATACTTGCTACTTTTTACAGATCGGTAATAGTTCGGTTTATATGGGTAATGTCTGATTACCTCTAGAGCGTTATTTTAAAGGAAATTGTTCTGAAAATGTATAAAAGAATAAGGACGTCACCTGTGAAACTATACATATGTGGCTAAGTGTGCAGGCGTCAGGTAAATGATTCGGTGTGTAGACACGCGACCAGTGACAAGAGAAAAATACGTAAAGTTAGTGTAATTCAGTAGATTGTCACAGTGTGTATAAATCAATTAATTGATAATTTGCATTTAATAAACATATTACAGAAAACATATGTAATTACGTCATACGTTTGTGTATTATACATATATTAATATATATATATATATCTGTCTGTGTGTACTTAACTTGTATTCTTATATCGAAGGCTATGTATTTTTCATTTATGTAATTATTAATGACAGTATTGTCATTAACCATAGGATGATCTTTAATAAGTACATATGAATAAAACATAAATACACAATATAAGCAATAGTAATTTTTTCGCGTACTTCTGCGACAAGAATGATGACCCGAGCTGGGTATTTATGACATTTATGAGAATGTGGTTGTTCTAAACTTCTGGCGTCTTCTCAATCGATCTTCAGTTCAACAAGTTCATACCATACTTATGGGGTCATTGACATACGACATATAGCACTGCATTACGCATTGACATTTTATGCTAGGATTTAAAAAATATATATTCTAAATGCGTGATTACATTTTTACAGTATAGATATTTTAAATTTTAAACTAAAACACGGCTAATTTTCTACACCAGGTAAATTTAAAATGATCAATATTAATTTCTGATTAAAGCAAGTTGCCTATACAGATCAAAAATATATATCAACCCAATAATGAATGTAACAAATTAACGAAACTGTTTTACGTTCTTATTTACAATGATCGGAATTTTTGTTTCATCAGTTGGGTACCCTTGGCGTTAACGACATCTTAGGGCATAACCCCCCTAAAAAACACAGATTACGAGGTTTAAGTTAATTCTATATACTAAGCTAATAATGCAAATATTCTTTATAATAAAAATATGATACTGGAAAATGAAAAAAATATATAAAGAAAAAGGTACTCTGACCGTTCTAATAAGAGCTGTTAATGAAAGTAACATTAAAAACAGAATAACTTACCTATAAAACACACAAGATATATTGTTAGTTTCATGCATTTTCAATCTCACGTGGCCCGGCATGGCCAGGTGGTTACGGCGCTCGACTCGCAATCTGAGGGTCGCGGGTTCGAATCTCCGCCCCACCAAACATGCTCGCCCTTTCAGCCGTGGGGGCGTTATAATGTGCGGTCAATCCCACTATTCGTTGGTAAAAGAGTAGCCCAAGAGTTGGCGGTGGGTGGTGATGACTAGCTGCCTCCCCTCTAGTCTCACACTGCTAAATTAGGGACGGCTAGCGCAGATAGCCCTCGTGTAGCTTTGCGCGAAATTCAAAACAAAACAAAAACAAATCAATCCCACGTTCTTTGAAGAAACTTTTTCTCCCTAACTGTACGATCTATGAAGTTATGGTGCTTAACTAGAATGGCTTAAGAAATTTTAGCGAAGAAGAAAGTCCTAATAGATTCGGCCTGTTCTTAACGAGGAAATTAGAAGAATTAAATACACTTTTTTGTTCATTTGTTTGAAATTCTTGCGGATTTTGGCGAACTGCCACTGAGACATATTTTAAGGCAGGAGTTAGAATATTGTAACATTGGGACTATTAAATCTTGAATAGGATTATTTCTGGTGGAGCACTACTTCAGAAGTTAGGTACGTAGAGAGAGTAGCAGATTCAGTGTATAGCAAAAACACTTCAATGGCTTTGGGAAGGATTCCTCAAAAACCCACTCACATTTGATGACCTCTGTAGCTGTTGCGAGATCGTAAAATACTACTTTTTATTATGTTGTTTGATTTTATTGTCTAGAAACAGTTGTACTACAATTAATAAATACATAAATCTAAGCACAACATAATAGATATTACATTTGGATTAAAACCGTGTTGTTATTAATGAACTAATAATGTAAACTTTTCGTTTTTTAATGATGTTAGAGAACGTGTATTAGGAAAAAAAACACGTTTTAAATTTATAAAATTTGTTGACATAAACGAATTTAAATACTTACTATGCATAGTTTGTAGACAATTTTGTTTGTCTTAAGAGACCAACAAAACATTTGCGGTCTAATTAGTATGTTTATTGCAATAGCACTTCTTTAAATACAGGATTTATAGAATAATACAGAAAAATTGTAATAGCAGACACCGAGATATATTAGTCTACTTGTATTAGGCCTAACATCATTTAAGTCTTTAGTACCGCCTATATTCGCTAATGAGATAAACTAACACTGTAACTTATATACGTTTTTTGTTTTAATTTAGTTATAGTGCTAAAATTTACCGTACTTAATATTATCAATAAATAAACTTTAATAATATTAGTCTACGACCTAACGTTAGAACTTTTTTAAAGCTTTGATAAGCGTTTAATATTTGTTGTA
>NW_013666196.1:443124-470739 GCF_000517525.1 Limulus polyphemus | reverse complement strand
TGTTGTACAAAATATCTACCAAAGTTTATTTACATCCATTGAAATGAAGTGAGCACGCATTTTCAGGACAGACTGAGTACTGTTATGATATATTTACTGTGCTGTCAGATTTGTAAAATACTCAAACATTTTTATTTTATTTTATCATGTGAGTTCATAGATATTATTTTTTTCCTTTCAGAATGTAATATAAAGGAAATGTTTTGAAATGTGTGAAATATTATTCACAACATGAATAAAATGTACATTAAGCATCTGTGGGATAAAAAACAAAAAATATACCTTTTAATTTCCTTGATAAAAGTAAATGCTTTTCACTAGTCAATATTCTGCAAAAAAAAACACAAAAAAAACTGAAATATTTTTTAAATGCACGAATGAATAGATGTAGGATTTATTTATCCATAGAAGCCAATACTAAACAAACTTTGTTGTCATTAGTGCTTGTATTATTAATCCTTATTAATGCATTTTTGCAGGTATTTCAGTTACGAAGTGTATTTCAAGGTTATCCAAGAAAAATTGAAATTATCTTTCTGATATCGTACCAATACATCTAAAATGTTGTTCATTGTTTAAACAATGAAACACGTTTTACCGACAACACTATTTTTTACCGTTTTACATAAAAACATTTTGTTCATCGTTTAAACACTGAAACTGGTTTTACCGACAACACTATTTTTTAACGTTTTACACATAAAATTTTGTTTATTGTTTAAACACTGAAACTCGTATTACCTACAACACTATTTTTTACCGTTTTACATCTAAGATTCTGTTTATTATTTATACACTGAAACTCGTTTTACCGACAACACTATTTTTTAACGTTTTACATCTAACATTTTTTTCATTGTTTAAAAATCAAAACTCGTTTTACCGACAACACTATTTTTTTACCGTTTGCATCTAAGATTTTGTTCATTGTTTAAACACTGAAACTCGTTTTACCGACAACACTATTTTTTACCGTTTTACATCTAAGATTTTGTTCATTATCTAAACACTGAAACTTTCGCTCCCTTTTTAGTCCACCATCTTTCTCCAACTCAAAATATTCTTCCGTTTTTCTAGTTAAATGCGGTTGCTTTTTTTGCCTGTAAGGTTACCATTACGTCTGCCTCATTCAGTAATCCTTTGGAAGTTAAATATTTATTATCCTCATGCCAACAAAAAAAAAAAACTTAAATGTGTCTGATATGTGATGTAGCTATAGAGAAGATAATTTTTACATTTGATGCTAAGGTCATGATAATTTACTTTTCTTCTTTATTTTTAAACTCGTAATATCCTAAGATTATCTTCCTATGAAATCTCTCGAATCACACAAAATACTTATTTCTTTGGAAATCCTAATCACAGTAAAAGATGAATTTTATGAAAGCTACGTTTTTAGTAAACCTTCTATTCAGCCATCGTATTTTGAACTTCAGTTTTATCCCTTCAGCCATATATAATAGAAAACGGTGTTTAGTGTCCTGTGACTTGCATCTTTAATAAACATGTAGCAAGAATCGATACTAGAAAATGATGTAAATCCTATTGCTATTGAATAACCACAACAGGAGAAATACTACCAAAATCATCTCCAAGGATAAAAGTAACAGTATTATATAAGTAATGCGATACAATAGTCAATATGTAACAGTATGCCTAAGTTTTTAAAAAAAAACAATATGTTCCGTTACTTTAGTTAAACATCTCTAAGAAAATACGATTATTTGCTAGGTTTGTAGTAAGAAATGAGCATTTTATCCACGGCCAACTTGCACTACTCTTATTTGACTGACTAGTAGGATTTGACCATACCCATAGCCCTAAAGTGCGGAGAGCATTCTTACGAAGTATGAATCCCCGGATTCACAGTCTGACCCCAGCCCATGTGTATAAAGTATCCTGTAAAGGGTGTGATACCTAATACACTGATGAAATAGACACAAGTATTCATTCTGGCGTTTCTTGATGTTTAAGAGCTTTTCACTAAATATGACACAAATTGTAGTGTTGTAGTTGAACATTATTTACTCATGCAATGCCAACATTCAACGATAACTTCGCTACTGGAGTACTTAAACGTACATAATAAATAAACAGAAAAATCGAATTTATTATGACCAAAATATTACGCCTAGAGCTGAATCGAGCTCACGGTTGCAGGTGTTTAGTTTAAATTAAATAACATCCTTTATCATGCATTCTCCTACATACTTCAATATATATTTATTGCGTGTATTATGCTATTATTTCTGTAAAAAAACAAATGTTCTTATGTATATTTCATTGGCGAAATTAGTTGAATAATAACTAATGTCGAATGTTACATTTTATTTCAAATAAACCAAAAGTTGTATTTGTGTACTTAAGTAGTATTTATTTCCGAATGTTTGAAAGTCCTGTTGAGTCCTTCTCGCTCTGTTATTTTCACGTATGCTTCAATGTACCTTCGTTCGTCTAGTAGTTTTTATTAACTATTATAACATAGACTCAAGGCTCCTATATGTAAAATACTATGTAAACAATTCTGGACACAATACAAGAATATCCTGTATACATATAATGTATATTGAACGATGCGCGCGTAACGATGTAAGTGGTTATATATGTGCTCGTTTTTGAATATCTAAACTTTTAATTTTGCTATACATTAGTATTGTCTTCGTTATTTTAAATTGATTTACTTAATTAAAAATATAACTTCAATACTGCCTCATTATATCGCCATCGGTTATAACGCTGTGGTCCCTTTGCTCCCAAAACTTTAGTATCGTGTGGTGCTTAGTTCATTGCCATGTGGCTTCAGAGACTAAAGTCATTACACTCTGTTACAAAACAAATGCAAAACAAAGACAAAACAACAACAACAACAAAAATAAAAAACCTGGAAGTCCCGAGTACAAAGACCAGAGTTGTAAATATCAAATTCAGATGTGAAATTAATATTGGGATGTTGGGAATAAAAATAAGAAAGTAATTTGGAAATGTGACTCGATTATTGAAATAGCAAGAAAGTGTCATCAATATAGTGTTTGTAAAGGACAGGTTTAAAGTCACATGGGCAGTTTTCTAACCACTGGCATTCATGGTAGCATAGAAATCTATTGACTCTCGTTCGACCTAGCGGCGATTTTATTTATTTGATCATGAGTGAAGTCATTGAAAAGGAAATGGTTTAACTTTGTGGAGATGATAAGAAGTTCCAAGGATCGTTCACTGATGAAACCAAGATCTGCTCGGTGTAAGAAGGAAATAGAGATGAGATGTCATTAATTGCAGCCGGTTTAAATCAACGCTAAGCCTGCTCACTTTTGGCGCGATGGTGGTTTTAATTATTCGATGAAAAATGCCGATTGTTTTTCAAATGACTGTTTTCGCTAATCATATTCTTTCTCATGTAAACCACCTGTTTCTACCATACAAGTATTGGATAATCAGCTTATATCGCATTCTTAAAACTTACATCGAAAAGAGATAACGTACATTTAAAAAATTCCAGGAATAATGATATATACTCGAAATACTCTACATTACGTTTGGAAAGAGGGTTGAAACCAGATGAAGCAGGCTAAAGTATCAGTCTTTTTAAGTAAATAAGTGAACATCAGTGTGCTTTGTTTCTGAAATACCGAAAAGTTTGTATTAATAGTTTATCTTATTTATATTATTTTCATATATATTTCCCTATGTAAATAAACAGTTATTTTATTTAATTGGACTAGTTGGTTATAAAAATCCCCCACCTATATCACTCTCGGGTGCACATAGCTCCCGATGGTAGCGTTATAATGAGGCAATCCTGTATACCACAAACTTTCTTTTACATTGTTACCATTCCGTTTCTAGCTTTGTTGTATCACAGATGTTTTGTTTTGTGTGCATACTCATTTATTTTTCTTCCTTTTTCCTATTTTTAGTCTTATACTAATCATGCTGGCCTGACAATAGCGATGACTAAACGTTGAAAAACTAAAAAAATCAAATAAAAACTGGTTTTGTGGAGACAAGTCGTATATTTTATTTTTATGAATTTTAATAACAAACACGATTCAAAAGTATGCTTACGATTATCCACAACCAGCCAGACATTTGTACTGTTTTCTGATGGTGTTATAGGCAAAATAAAGATATTTATTGTGAAGAGGAATTACCTCACTCTTTTATTTTATTACCACGAAGAATTACATTCCAATTAAAAAAAGAGAAAGAAAAATCCTATAGTGCGTTTTTGCTTTCGAAGCTAGATAAGCATAAAATGAAAACGTTTCAGAATCAGTCTCGAAATGTAGGTTCTTCAATACTATTCCAATATCAAACTGTAATAAAGTCAAATTATAAGGAAAAAGTATTCGCTGCCAGCAAGCGATTAATTCGAATAGCTAATTAAACTTAACTAAATTTTATTTTTGTTAGTGAAAGCTTAGAACATTAGATTGATATGAATCGCAGGAACACCTAAAATATATTTTGTTTCCGCCTATTGTACGATCATTAATATATTTAATCATAAATGTTTTTTTCTACACAGTGGTATAAAATAAATCAAATAACATATAAACATAAGCCACTCTTCAGTTACATGACGCTATAAAAACTTTTAGGATGTTCCTTAGTTAAATAACCATTCCAAAGTAAGTTAAAATTGAGGTTAAGAAGTAAAATGTTTTTATTACGTATCATTTACTCTGTACTTGAATCACCAACATGTTTAAAAAAAATGGTTCATGAGTTCAGTTTATAGATATTCACTTTTTTCTGGAGAATTGAGATAAACTGGCGTGAAGCATTCGTTTCTTATTCATTGAAAAATAGAATAAACTTTAAAAAAAGAAAGTATTTAATTACATTGATTCCATCAACATTCTTTCACGAATTAAATTCTCATATAATATAATTAAATAAGAGTATTAATTCTAAATTGCGAAATTAATAATGATATTGGCATTCGTTCTACTTCGTCATTAATGGATTGAAACATAACTTACACAATAAATATACATATTGGCGCTTTGAGAGAGTTATCTTAAAAATAGACCTGTTTTGGCGAATACTTAGAATATCATCTAAGAGATATTATGTGAGTGTCTTATCAATCTAAGATAACCAGGATGTTAAATATGATTATTCGTTTCATATACACCGTACCTACTAAAATCCGGAGTTTGATTCCCCGCGGTGGACACAACAGATAGCTTATTGTGGCTTCGGTTTAAAACAAAAACACACACCATATCTACATATCTATATGTACACTATAAATAAACAAGTCAAAGAAATGTTAACTTGTAAAAAAAATAAGTCTTGTTTTATCCTTCAGTTTTACGTATGAAAGCCACTCACACAAGTTTACCGATATTGATACGAAGAAAAATACTTGATGTACTGCTGTAAAAATGATAGCATTTCATGAAAGAAAACATTCTTTACTAGACAAACAAAATCAGTTCGTAAGAGCTTCAGGCTATCGTTAGAAACTTCAGGCACAAAAATTATTTATTTATTCTAACAAGACACAAACTTTTGAAACTCGGAAAAAAATCATAAAATCAAATATTACATTTTTATAAATAAGCAAGATATTTTAAAAACTTACAAAACATGGATATTTAAACTATGATGGTAATAAAATTAGTTTGCAGAAACAAACATGTATAAGTATGTGGTTTGTAGTTCAATAAAATACTTCGTATCAAATCTCTCTTTAAAATACAGTTTGAAGATACATTTTAAAGTAAACTACACTGCAGTTTGTTTTAAGTTGTATGAATTTATAGTTTATTTAGCTCTAGTTTACAAAAATCCCAGAATATATCATAATAATAACTATACGTATCAAACAAAACGGTAGTTTCGTACCCAAAATAAAGTATAGTATTTTCTGTTTACATAGTTTGTTTATAATGTATAAAATATGCATGCGTATTACACTTTACCAGAATTAAAACTGTCAAATGTTTTGCTTTATCCTGAACATTATGCACCTCTAGAACAGGTTTGCAAAATTTAATTTGCCGACTTTGATTCTAGGGCCACGTGAAGTTTTACAGAAAATTTCAAAGTTGTTAGTAAACTCAGCCTCTGCTCAGCAATAAAAAGTAAAAGTAAAACCCAGTGTGTAAGTTTTATAGCCTGTATTTCGCCAATATCCGCTGCTAAAATAAGCAACTCCAAAACAAAAGTACGCCAAATGGAGTAGCCAACGGTCAGCTGATCTTTACTTGCTGTTTCCCTAAGCGCAAAGCTAAATAACGTGCTAAATGCGCTCCGTCCACCGCGGGGAATCGATCCCTAGACTTTAGAGTAGGAAGTTCGTAAACTTACTGATACATACTTGAGAACGATCCTTACTGTATCTCTCGTACATTTTCGATATATATATAGTAATCCTAGCGCCAGCGTCTACAAGCTAAGACAGTTACTTCCTTTTTTGTTGTTGTAAATCAATATTAATTCTAGAAAGCATGATACATCATCAATAAATGAGAAATAACATTGTTAATAACATTAAGAAATACCCTCCTTCCGGTCTCTTTCATTCCTAGAGTCTATATCGCAAAGCTCAGCTCAGAAAAAGCTCCATCTTGTGTTACCGCTGCTTTCTGCACTTTATCACATGTTGTCATCCTAAAATGTAGCCTACATGATAACGTGTATAATATTAGCAATGTCCTGTTATACATATTAGGATATTGCTAATCTGCCCCCCCCCTCCCCGGTGGTTCAGCGCTAAATTTCAGGTTTAAATAGTAACGTTGGGTAGAGAACAAGTACCCCGTTGTGTAGTTTTGTGGTTAACAACAAACAAACAAATTTCTTTATACGAGTTGCTTTACTTTAAAGGTCTAATTAAAAATAATGATTATAGTTTAAAATTACGTGAAATAATATATCATGGCAGTAATGCCAGCTATATTTTACAAATTTTGAGCTGTCACCTACAGTTTGAGCTAAAGCCGAATTCTTGCTTTTTGGTTTCGTTCAAACGTTTTTGGATGAGCTTATGTAATATATTCTCTCTTTGAATAGAATATTTTCATTGTTGAATAAGAAATCATTTTGTAGTCACGAAAATAAGCTTGTGCCGTCATATGTTCCCTGGTGAAAATAATTTATTCTCAAACAAAAACGTATTATAACATGAACACATTTTTTTTACAGATGCCATAAAAAGCTTACATAAATGTTTTAAGAAATGGTTTCGATTTACTTGACAGAGCCGGGAGAAGTTCTAATCTAGTATTGCAGTCAATCCGGCTATTAGATTAAGTATTGCTTATTGGTCAACAGCTCAAAAATGGGACAGCTATGCCTGAAACTCAAAGGTCTTTGACCTGGCCGTTTAGCCCATTTGTTGTATAAATTGTCATCCTGGTTGAAAATAACAACCATGCTGTAGTGTCTAATATGTCTGCTTACATTTTGTTTTTTCAAACTTCTGTTACTATTGGATAACAGTACATTTGATAAAATAGCTAATGATAATCCAACAGCAACTAGTATTTTACCAACTGTCATAAAATAGTCGCATCCAGCTCCAGGGTTTAAATACTGAATCATTATTCACAGGTACTCCAATGTAACAGTGAAGCTCGTACATTATTACAAATTACTTTTATACCTACCATAAGGGTGGTTCATTTGCGAACAAAACCATTAGGACACCCATCTGTGATACCTAATATGTGTACGAAGTTTGGTCCAGCTAGTTTATGTTTGTTTGTTTGAAGTTAAGCACAAAGCTACATAAAGGACTATCTGTGCCCTGCCCACCATGGGTATCGAAACCTGGTTTCTACCGCTGTGCCACTGGGGGGCGCTAGCTTGTGAATGGGAGTATGAGCACACTTTCAAAAATGGTGCCCCTGGAATCCAAAGGGAGGCTAGAAATACAAATCCGATGGCAGATTCGAGATCAACAACCACGCAAACCAACTTCTAGATTCCCACCATGTCTGGGTGACCATTAGCTCCTTTTAATACCTCAAACAAATGAGGGCAGGAGGACTACTCCATAACGATAAGGACATTCCTCAGGCCACCTGAGTCCGCTTGTCAAGATTGGTCCTACTAGTTCCAAAGCTGTGGAAGGAGATCGCAGACAAAAGTTCACAAACACACAGCGTGAATTGTAGGATACATCTTCAGTAAAGCTTCTTATCACATACAAAGTCAATGTTCAAAATGTTTCTCGAGATATAAACTCAACTTCACTTACCACTCACATATATTGGATTTAAAGCTACATCTGATTTTTTTTCAGAAAAAGCCTTCAACTATTTCAGTTCCAGTCGAGTGTACTCTATAACTTAAGTTAATGTAGAAAGGGAACTTGATCATCTTAATATTTGTATGTCTCAAATATATTTTTCTTATAGCAATGACAAACTTTGACACGAAAGTGTACTTGTTCAGTAAAATTGCATTGCGCTACTTCTTCATGGCTTTTTCTTAAATAACACACTACTTTCTTGGATCGTGACTTTTCTCTGCTGTAAGCTCTCTTCTAGGAAAGATATGTATTTCGAACTGATTTAAGTGACATTTTTATGAATAGTTCTAAATTTTCACTATGGCACTTGTATGCAACGTCTTCACTGAAGATCAATAGGAACTTAAATAGCCGCCATTTTTTGGCCAATGTGTTAGTGGAGAATTGGTGTGAAGTAATTTAATTGAGACGTTAAATTTACTCACTCATACTCAAGAGACTTATCAACAGAAACAACATAATTAGTATAAAATTACTGATTTAAACAAAAAAGTTGCAAGATTTCGTGGAAGAGCGCAATGAACGTTTTCGAACATACATACTTAAATCTAATAACATACATAAGAAACTGATAGTTAAACTAACAATTGCTTGAAATCAAATTTGATGAAAATGAACCAACATGATGGTGACTGGCCCGGCATGGCCAGGTGGTTAGGGTGCTCGACTCGCAATCTGCGGGTCGCGGGTTCGAATCCCCGTCACGCCAAACATGCTCGCCCTTTCAGCCGTGGGGGCGTTATATGTGACGGTCAATCCCAATATTCGTTGGAAACAAGTAGCCCAAGAGTTGGCGGTGGGTGGTGAGGACTAGCTGCCTTCCCTCTAGTCTTACACTGCTAAATTAGGGACGACTAGCGCAGATAGCCCTCGTGTAGCTTTGCGCGAAATTCAAAAACAAACACACAAACTGATGGTGACAAAATCTTGTCAGAAAGTTACACACACATATATATTACGTTAAACGTATAATAGACTTTTCTTTATTATCATTCAAACCGTCTTCAAACTTTATTAACAACTTCATATCATCAATAACATCAATATTATACTATAGTTTATATTGATTTTAGTACCACAAGTGTACATCATTAAGTGTAGTTTTAAATGCTTAGTAGCACATGGCCTGTATTATCTCTTATTTTGATTAGTTACACACCAAATATCCACTTTACAGTTTGTATCCTGCATTAATAATCCACATAAAAAATCATATTTACAAAACCGACAATAATTAGCAGTATCACACATAAGGTACTACAACAATGTTAGTATTAAATAAATCAATTTCAAATACAATATAGATAGTTTGTGTTTTAATCTAATCAATTCATGTTTCAAGATTTATCATTGTCATTAATTCCGACTGAAGTACTTATATTTGATTAGAAAAAGTTAAAGTTTTGAGTAACGATAAGTCACAGAACAATTCCGCGTTTTCAGTTATGGACACGTTATAAAAATGACAGTCAGTCCAGTTATTCGGATAAAAGTTTTCTTCTAGGCGTTCGATGCTGCTAAGTGTTTGAGTTTCCTCTTATCATCCTTTCTAAATCAGGTATGGTCTTAACTTGACCTTGAGGATACTTGACCTAACCGTTTAGTCCATGTGTCACTTAAGGAGATCTCCAGATTGAAAAGAGCAAATAACCTAATCAAACTAAATAGAAGCCTCACGTAAGCATTTGTTTCTGTAGTGTAACACAATATAGTGTATTTAGAAAAGTTCATAAAATATTACAACTTTCATAAATTTTGAAATGAGAACAAAAATCACAAGGAGTATTTTTTTTTGTAATACAAAGCACCCTACATCAATCCGAAATTACATTTCTTTCTTTCTAATGTCAACCCGATAATTGTACAAATATAACATTATATTCTGCAGTAATTGTTTTGGGTATATGATTACATATTTTGTAATACCAATTCTAGGTTCTATTCTTACATATAGCAATGGTTTTCTGCGATATTGATACGAGCATCCTTCTTAATGCATGATAGTTGAGTTACTGATAAGAAAAATACAACAATAAATTATTGGATAGAATTTATTCTCTGGTCACACTTCCGAAGCTTAAACGGTCGATGGAATATCTATGATATATTAATTCTTCCTAAAAAAAAAGACCTATTTTACAAGCTCTTCGGTAGTTGAAATGCAAAATCTTCACAAGGGAGTTGAATTTCGGTCTGTATGCAAAAACATTTTTTTTTTATTTAGGCAGTGTCCAATTTTATGAAGAGATTTTATATATTTTTTTCTCGTTATGATCTGTATACTGTTACAGATATTTTTTTATAGTAAAGCTTCACTATCTACAGCACAGATTGGTTGCTTTTCATAGTAGTTTTAAAAGTGAATCTCTGTTCCGTGAAGTTAGAATATATGAAAACTGAAACCAAAAGGAATTGGGCTCCGCGATTCTACTTACCAGGCACATCTTCACCAAATAACTTCTACATCACGAATATCACAATTCTCAGTTTACACTTCAGTTGTTATTAAGAACGTATTTTGGAAATTCAGAAGAAAGTTGATACTTCTGAACAAATACCAGAGAGAGTTATTTGGCGATGTGCGAATGAACGTCTTTGGTAAGAAGTATATAATTTAAGCTATATAATAGCAAACACTTTTCATACAGTGGCACTGATACGTATTCGTCAATCTTGCAATCACCCTGTTTTAGTATTTGTAGTGACGCTCTAATGGAAAACGTTAAATCACCAAGACACTTCTACTATGTGTGTTGGATTTGTAAAGCATATTTTGTAAATGTGTCTTGCACCGTTACATTTATAAAAAGTAAGATAATATGCCAAACATTAAGGCTATAACTATAAAAAACAACAACAAAGACTAAGGTGCTATTTATGTGAAAGGTATGAAATCCAGAATAACTAACTTATATTTAATTCAAAAATAATAAGCAGCTCTAAACATTTATTGCCATATTTTTGAATAATTTTGAGTTAATCACTGTTATTAATTAAATTGTTCTCTGAAGCATTATAAATCCATAAACGCCCGAATAATTTTCCTACTTATAGTAAGAACTAAAAATTATTATTGCTTCTGTATTAAAAGCCTCCAGTGGCACAGCGGTATGTCTACGGACTTACAACGCTAGAAACCAGGTTTCGATACCCGTGGTGGGCAGGGCACAATGTCCTTTATTCTTTAGACATGAAACGATATTAAATATTGCGAGTATACTGTTGGGTCAGAGGGAAGTTTACGTGGATACAGCAGAAAGCTTAATGTGGCTTTGCGCCAAACAAACAAACCTAACGTAATATTGTTTTTTTAATTATTGCACAATAAAAGACACAAGGTGTCTATGTCGCTAGTTTATTTTTAGATTTTAGTAACAAACAATGGGTTTCTGTACTTAGTACTTCTGTACTTCTGGTGTAACTAAGTTTTTAAGTTTTAAACACAGCAAAGGAACACATACGATTTCATAGTGAAGATACATATGTATTTATGTTATTATGATGAAAGCTATAATTAAATATGTTCACAACTGTATTGTTATTAGATTAAAATAAAAGTTTAATGAAGGATTAAAACGTGGAAATTATAATAACATTATACCAATGGACTGTCACTAAAAACATCTACTGAAAATACTCTATCGGCAAGTTAATCTATTGAACCAAAAGTGTTCTAATGAGGGATCGTTAATGGAGCAAGAAAAATAACTTCACAGCTTTAATCAAATATAACGATCTCATCAAAGTCTTCAGTTTATGACTAAAAAAAAACTAAAAAAAGCGAAAAATACAAAAGCAATTGAACGGCATTTCAAGTTAGAAGAATGGAAACAGTGTAAATAATCTTAACGAACATAACACTGCAATAATATTATTTCTGCTTATAAAGGTAATTCTACGGTGATGTAGAAGATGAATTTTCATTTGTAAATTATGATTGAAAAAATTTATGCTACTCGGAGGATTAAAAGTTGTAACAAAGAACATAACTACCTCACTCTGAATACCAGAGTTTCATCCTAACTATTCGAGCTAACAAAATGCATAAAGGTGGAGTTTCATTTATTTTTACTGTAAGATTCATGGGTTTGCCGATCTAACAAATATCTCAAATCATCACACTTATATTATCACCTTTTTCAAGAAACACAGGATGAACTAAAGATTTAAGACACCGATCTGAAGTTTTGATATATCTTAATTCACAAACGTTTCAGCAAAAGACACTCTGGAAATCGTTATCATTTATTACATTTCAATTTATATTTAATATATATATACATATTTAAAAGGAATAGAGTTACAGAATCTTGAACGGGTTTAGAAGCCAAAGGTTATTTTTAGTGATCTCTCTCTCCCGAAATACTTAGTATTTTAAACATAGAGACAGACTGAATAGCTTTGACTTTAAATATGTTTCTTCCTCTAACTTATATGTCTGGGCCTATCAAACATAAGTTGGTTTATAGTCACAAATAACACAAAAGGAAGTTAAAAGCAAAACTAATACGCATTAACTTATTGAAATGGGTCAGGCGTGGCCTAGTGGCTAGAGTGCCGAGTCCTTGGTTCGAGTCCTATAGCTGCAACTCGCGTTCCCACTTTAGGGCTGTGGGTGTATTATATAAGTGACAGTCAGATCCCACTATTCAATTAAAGGCGACCAAGAGTTAGTGGTAAGTGTTTCTGGCTAGCTACCTTTTCTTTAGTCTATCAATTAAAAATTAGGGATTGCAAGCTCAGATAGCTCTTATGTAGCTGTGCGCGAATATCCGAAACAAGCAGACGAACCTATTAAAAAAAGGAATAAAGCTGTATTCTTTCTGTCATTGGAAGAAACAATACCATGTTAAGGAAGTTGAAGGAATAGTATAAATAAGTGGGGGGGGGGGGGGTCAGCCAGATGATTTAAAAAAAATTGCCTTAGCTTGAGAATGTCACGAAGATATCCTGTGTAATCTGATTTTTCCAACTCGAAAACAACTCTGCCATGAGACAATACCCAGAGAATGTTATTATTAGAAACTCATCACTAGACCAAATTAGGGCGAGAATACATACCGGAGAGAGCTCTCAAATCAGCTCTTCTTGTTGAAACTAGGCATACCGTATTTGTTATATAGATATATATATATATACTGGTACACAAAAATTGAGTACGTGATTATCTTTGTTTCAGTCGCAACCTCTAATGTTGAGTTTATTGGTGTATTACTACTAAAGTTAGCATTTACGATTGAACTTTCATTCACTTTTTGTGCAATTTAAGTAAATTTATGTCAATTATTTTGATAATGTATAGATGATAAGTTGGTGTCTGTTTGTGCTGAGCTGACTCTGTGTTATTATTGTTACTCGTAGCAGCAAGGTATCTGGATTTATTTAGGATACATTGAGTACATCAATGATTATGAAAAAAAAAATAAATTCACCGTTTTTCTACATAGTTTCCAAAACTCGAGAATTTTAATTTCAAGATACTGTGGCTTATTATATGTCTAGGATAACTGGATGTATAATCCAAATAACTGTGTGTACAAGTAGACCTGTAATACAGAAAAGTTTTAAAATTTTCGGAGTTAATAGAGAAATGATAATGATTTATTTAGCATGTTATGTGGGTGTATTCAAAGAAGAAAGTAACTATTTACGCAGTTTATGAATATTCTGAAATCAGACTCAATGTGGATAAAGATTCTTCCACATCTCCATGAGTATCGTTCATAATGGAGACGTAATGGATCTTCACACTATGTGAACATACGTTCCTTCATGTAACTAACATGAACACTGGCAAAATACGTATCATCTTGTACACATGGTTAAACATTCAATTTATTCATATAATTGGTCACATTTTAAAAGTAGTTCGACATAACGAACTAAGATATCAGTTGAGTACTCAAGTCTAGGTCGTTCATTGAAATAATGCCTTAAGGCTGTCTAACATTCGAGTTGAGGTATTACATTGTACAAGGGTTTGACGTGCATGATAAATAAAAAATAAATATCTGACTTAGGCTGAAGTGTGAGTTTAGAAAAGAGGTTCAGAGAGTGAACAGTGTTTGTAATGTAAACTAAATAAAGAAGGTCAACAAAAGACAAGACAAAATACGCCCCTTAGGGACATTACAAGTGAGTGTAAAAGGTTTTCCTCGATTATAAAAAAAATTATCTTCATGCAACGAATAAAGTATACTTGTTTTGGTTTCAAAAACTGGCACTGTTAAGCTCTTAGAAGATGTTGGAAGTTTATTACTATCAATCTTGCCATAGACTATAATTTTTAACCCAATATTTTCTTTGCGTACTTTTACGATTTTGATAATTTTAAAAATATGCAATAATATAGAATAATGCAATAATTCAACAGTTCACTAACCATATTTTATCCTGGTTATAAACCTCTCATCTACTCTACAGTGTATCATTTCTAGTACATGTATTGTCAGCATGTTGACATTCACCACACATGATGTTCGTATTGTTTAAAACTTGTAAAACACTTTTCATTATCGTTTTAAGCACAAAGACGCAGAATGGGCTGTTTGTGCTACATCCATCACAAACTGGATCTTTTAGTTTTAGTTTTATATTCTATCGAGCTTGACGCTGAGCTCTTAGAGGGTTTGAGAAAGCCTTCAGCATTTTAGTTGCCACTAAATGTATAGTTGTCTTATACAGGCATGCCATGTGTTTATTATCCCCTGTGTTAATATAGACTTTTGATATTTTTTTATTTATTCGGGCGTATGCAGTTTTCACATAGCACGTTCGTCAAGAATGTGGTTAAGCTCCTTTCACTGTATCTACTAATTTTTCAATCGTATTTATTCTGATTACGCTAGAGAATGATAGGCCTTCTTTAGTAGTAGTATAATGTGTTTGTTCGTTTGTTTATGATGTTTTAAAATTTTCGCGCAAAACTACACAAAAAATACCTCCGTTAGCCATCTCTAATTTTGAACAAGAGGGAAAACAAATAGCCAACATCATCTGCTGACAACACTTGAGATATAGTAATCGAACAGTGGGATTTCACTATCACTCTTATAATGCACCCACGGGACGCTAACCACAAGTCTTCGGGTTCACAGTCTAATACGTTACCCGTTCCTAATGGTATGAGCTTGGTTCGTCTGCAGTTGTCTTACCACTGAAGTTGCCTAGTCTCTAGAAAAATAACAAAACCAAATGTTTGTTTTTCCTTCGCTTTGTTCTTCTAACGCATATGTATAAAAATGTCAATAAGTTTCATATAGATAGAAATGTCACGCATCTTTAACTTTGTAAAATTATTTTTGAAATCTCTAGTTTTTTTATAAAGATTTGAAAAAGCTCATTACAGAAGCAATTTCTTCTGCACGGAGAATTTCTAATTTACCTTTACCTTTATGCTTTTTTCCTGATTATTCGTACATCTACACTGCACGAAATTAAGAGCGAAATGTTGAACATCAAAGTACGAAACGAAGTAAAATATATATACATATTCTTACAACCTTATCTATTTATCCAATTTTCACGTGTGAAACAGAACATGATTGTCATTCTACGGTTAACAAGCTGCATGACGTGTAATTTCTGGATAGTATTTGTTTGTGCGTGTATTTTGACATTATTATTTTCTTTTCAATGTTACTTATTCGTGGCTATGGCAACAAGAAGTCGTGTAAATGACCCAAACATATCCTGTTATCTTTGTGGTAAATTTGTTGTAAATTTGATCTAAGTAAGAGTTGTTTTTTCTTCCCGATTTGTGAAAAATACTTACATGATAGAAAAAAATTAATATTATTTTCGAAATCTGCGTAGCTGAATTATGGAAAATCCGTTATTAAAAACAAAACAACTTTTATGAAGTTTAATTTCGCAGGCCCGTGTAATTATTATATATAACCACTTTTGGTATGTTTCACTTACCCACATAAACCTACAAAAGTGTTTTGTGCGCTAGCCTTCCCTAATTTTGAATTGAGAGTTTAGAGAGAAGGCAAATAGTCAACAGCCCACACAGATCGTCATACTTGGACTATTCTAATCGAATATTGGTTTGACCATCACTTTTATAATGGACCCACGATCCCAAAAGATTGGAACGTATTTTTACATCAAAGAGACCTTCGGATCCACAATCTATTAACCACTGGATCACACACGGCCCTAGATAATACCTGTGTCTTTAAAAATGTTATTAACAAATTATCCGTAATTATAATGGAAAACAACATTATTTAATAATTACTTACTACTACATCATAATTTACACTATGAATAAAGCAATTACAAATTATTTTCAATAATAAAAATGATTTAAGATATGCTTCAAATTATACCTTAGTATGTTTTTATTGTATCTAGAATTATTGCCCAAAGCTACATAAGGATTAACTGGGTATGGTCGTCCCTAACTTTGAACTGATATACAGGTCGGAAGGCAGCTAGTTAACAGCACTCACTGCTATCTCTTATGTGACCGAATAATGGGATTTGACTGTCATTCTTATAGTGAAATCACGACTCCAAAGTAAGGAACCTGGCTTTATTCACATAGCCTACACTGTTACTAACATTCTGCTAGTAATTTCAAAGCAGCTCTAAGTGCAATTAGATATCAGGGATTTTTTTTGTCTTTTAGACAGTGTTGAGAAACGTTTCAGATTGGTTCATTTAAACCGAGAACCTCTAATGTTGATCAAAGCAGATTCTATAATTTGTATCAAACTATAAATGAATACACCATTGAAGGTATAGAGTGGCAAATAATCGGCGTATGAAGCACAGTCTTTCAAAAAGAAATTGCATCAGTACAGGCAGTTTGTCATTTTCCAGTATGACAAGACTTAAGCGTCTCCATTATTATAAGCGGACCAAGTTCTAACCAGCTACAAAAAATTCACGCTGTGATGTAACCACACAATACTTCACAGTTAGAGAATACATCATATCCAAGTGGTTCCTCAGATTGCTTTCAAAAGCAGTTCTGTGATTTTAAAGGTAAAATGAGTATCAAAATTCATCTCCTTATATTTGATGCGTTTTTTTTTGCGTTCTTTTCTTTATTCTAGTTTATCGCTCAAGGCACCATAAAAGCTGACGCATGGCATCCATGGATATCACGAGCACCTTAATGATTGCAGTGAAATCTAGCGGCATGGGGTTCATTGCACATTCTGGCCGTACTGACCTTTCACCAAATTCCTCAGTGATGGATTTAATGCCAAATGCGCGATTTCATTAAAAAACAAGATTAAAGTCTTAAATTGACCAAAAAGGGATTAATTTTCAGGCGTTGAGGGCAATTTTCTAGAATAACACGTCCATTAGACACCTGTTTCTTCAGCACTTTGTTTCGTCATAGTTGGCTTTAGTATAAACTTTCTTTTGTTAGGTAATAAAATCTAACTTTCAATAACAAACTTCTATAGAAATTTACAGTGTGACATGTTAATAAGTTATCTATAGACATCTGAACTAACAAGTAGCTTTTAAATTAATGAAGCTAATTATATATAACAAACTGACTAGAAATACATAATCTCATAAGTAAAGACGAATAGAATTAAAACATATAATCCCAATAACATTTCGCGAGTTCTATTAGTCCCAAGTCCATACATTAAACCATTAATATAATATACCCTTAATAAGTGACAGTCGTGTAGTTCTAAGATTCATAAAGCTTACCTATGTGTCATGTCTGAATAAACGTTAATGTAGTTTCAGTGAAGTACAGCCAGCAACAAAATCTAACGGAGGTTACGAAAAATACAAATAATAAAAAAGCACATAAGGCTCTTATCCATTGCATTATAGCGATAGTCTGTCACTGATTCTATAGAGAAGCATATCACGTACATAAGGGAATCTCTATATAATCCTCGCAAACAGGGGCGAATAACTAATAAAAACCAACTTCTTTACACTCCTTGTGTAACTTTAATTTATTTGACATAAAACATAAATGGCTTCGAACACATATTATTGTTTAGACATAGTTAATAGCAGGAAGATACAAAAACAACAACGAAACAAACTAATTTTGTTGCGTGTATAAAGTAACAAAACAGATAAATTAAAAGTTAATCAATAATTTATAACTTCTAGATCCTATAATTAAATTAACGGGAGTATAACTACACAGAAAACTTAAAAACTATTATTATACAAAACGTTAATCCTAATTCAGTAAAACATGATAACGATAAAGATAAATGAAATATAGCTTTTCGTTTTCTGAGATTAAATTAGGTGTAAAGTCTATGTGCAAGTATAATTTAATCACTTTTGTCTACAAAAGGAAAATAATATTTGAAAATTGTTTGTAATTCAGTTGTTATGCAAATATTATATGCTTAAAAAACTTTTGCAGGTATTTTCTTGAAAGTATATTTTATGTAGCTCAATGTTTACACAAAAATAATTAACATTGCCAAACGCGAGTTATCTACTGTGCAAGTTCATGTTGAAAGTAAAATTCCACGAATAATCACAATATTGATAAAATTTCTCTTCAGAATTCAGACCACGATGACTTTTATTGTAAAACCATTAAAGGGCCTCACATTCGTTTTATAAACGCAAACCTGCCGTAATATCTGTGATCTTTTTCATTCTTCTTTTATTCACGTATTCTCAAGTTCAAGAATGTAAACTATGCAACAAGCTGGAAGAAAGTATTTTATAATGGTTTTAATTTAAAAGTTTACCATAAAAATTTGTACTGTGAAAAAGTCCAATTCAAAAATTATAGAAGTTTTTAAAGGTATTTCTCTTCTTCTTAATGATAACTACTTTTATTTATCAAAGGGAAATATAATTTAAACTCTTTAAGTATAATTCGGTAATGCTCCTAGATAACTAGAAAATTCAAATTTACAATTATTTCGTGAACCATGAAAAGAGAGAGAGAGAAAGATGTTTCTACATTTAAATAAAGTTTCAGGCGAAGTATTAGAACGTTTTTAATTTCTTGTCTGAGCGATTCTTATTTCTGATACATCTTACGAAAGGTTAAAATTTTAGCGAAGCCTAAACATGTCTAACGCTTTTAATATATTTCCTTTTCAGTAAACATTGTAATATCTCTCATTTTAATTCCCTGAAATGAGAGCATTTCATTTACTTGTATTATCTCATATATATATAGGTTATTACTGATTTTGTATTCAATTTGGAAAAAATCATATTTTCATCATAATGTAAAAACAATACAGAATGGCTAATAGCGTCTGAGAAATAGTATGTGATTAGTTTTGTCAAAGATAGTCACAATATTAGTCATGTTCTTCAGCAAGAGCATTTCATGTTACTGTTGATATGTTTATAGTAACTGGTTTTTAAAATAGTTTCACAACTGTACCATTGATTATGTAATATTTATAGGTCATATTAAATGTGTGGTATTACATAACGAGGCGACTTTCAAATAAATTCATAGCCTTAGCGCATACTCCTGACAACCTTAACCTTATAATCTTTCAAAAGTAGTTCGCATAATTCAATGCCCCTAAAATGTGTTTAGCAGTATCCTACAATTATAAGCTAGCTTAGAAGTAAATTGAAATCGAAGACAGATTTAGACTACAATCCAAACAACGATAAATTATGCGCACATATACTAGTACATATGTTTATATCCTTTGATACGTTTATATCAATGATATAAACATATCAAAGGGTTAAAAAATAGATCAATTAAAAACATGAAAACCGATAATCCAGGCGTTTTCAGAAGAAACGATTTTATTCTTCAGGAGTGCATAGTTTGAAGTTCTAGATTTCCGGCCTCGATTCCTTCCATTTACTTATAGAACAGCTAAGAATTCGCAATGACCGGATATTGAGTACGTAAACATGTTTATGGTATAAAAGAAGCTGGAAGGTGTATCGGAAGTACTCAAGTAATCAGTTTTCTTGTTTTATACGTTACAAAAATAATATTGGAAGGTAACGTTAAAATATTTGCAAATGTTAGGTTTAAAAAATTAAATACACGTTAACGATTCATAAAAAAAATATGTATCATGTTTTATATATCTTATATGTTAAAAGTTTATACCTAATAGTTTTTTTTCTCTTTGAAAACTACACCCTAGTATGATTACTCAACCCTCCTTTTGTTAATGTTTTCCTTAAATTGAAAGTGAGGTTTTCAAAGAGATTGACATTTTCCATTATTTTGTGCTGGCCTAGGCTATGTGATTGCTGTTGTAGATATCAAAATTAAGAAAACCCTTTCATATGTTTCATAAAGTTCTACGGATCAAAGTAATATATCTTAATCAACTTTGTATTTCATGGATTTTTTATAAGGACCTTAAAATCGCTATTAAAGAAAAACCTACTGTGTAACATAATATATTCAAAGTGTAAGATTCATTATGGAAATGAGGTAATATTTTCAAGGAAAATATAAACTATTTTTTTTAATGTTAAATTGTTATTTATGCAAATTGCTAATAAAATGTTTAGAATGCAAAATTATTTATTTTTCTTGCCTGAGTGCTTATCCTTTTAATATGCAGGAACTAACAACATGGTCTACAAACATATCTATTCATAGCTCCCTAGGCGACTTAATTTTAATAGCTTTACATAAAAAAATTGATTTTATTCTTTTACATTTTGAATTTTATGATCCAAACTATAATTATGTTTCAGCAGACTCAATGATTGTTACTATCGTTTTTTTACTGGATTCTTACTTGAAATGAACGATACACTAAGAAAGAAGCTTTTGGGTCTGCTTGAAACTAACCGCTATGCGAAGAAAGCTTACATCACATTTGTTGGTGTATTGTGAACGAATGCTTTCACATTATATGTATTTGTATTGTAGCAAAGAGCAAATAAAGCTGGTACGATCAAAACAAATTGTAATATAAACAATGTTTCTATGATGTTCCTTAACATGTTTTACGGGGTGTTAAGCACATTTCTGTAAGTGTAGATCCTAAAGTTTAATAGACACAACCATCCACTGTTATATTTTTTCTTGGATAATTTGAAGTATCCAAGCAAAGTGTTCACTTTTACTCGTACAATAGCTTGTTATGGTTAAAATTAAAATTATTTACGCATTGCAAACCTGTAAATGTGCCAAAAATAAATTGAAGGAAACGACTCTGTAAATCTATAACTTGATAAAATGTATAAACAAAAATTTTTGTCAATAAATTAAATTTTTGGATATCTAAATAATATGAAATTGTGCTGTAAATTTTATACTTTTTGTCATTTTTTTCATGTAGAGTTTGTAATAATTTGAAGGCTAAAATATGAAAGTTAATAAAATGCGTCTGTTATGAAAGTTATACGTGTTCCAGTTTGTTTGTTTGTTTGTTTTTCTCTCTGGTTGCGTATATCTTTAGACACGTATCCATTGGCCTTCATTATCGAAGATAACAAAAATATCCATGGTAATCGTGAGAAATACTTGATAACAGGTTTTAGTCTGACACGTACATTTACTCTCATCTTGAGAGGCGCTGCTAAAAAGAAGAGTATTACGTGATATATGACAAGGCACGATGTCGGGCATAGATATGCTTGGCATAAGAAACTTACTTTACTTGACATGTTCAGCTAATTACACACGTTACTAAGCATAATATACTGTATTTTGATTAAATAATAATTTCAAAAAATATTGATAACAGAAGAAACTATCATTAATTTTCTTACAAATCATTTTCATTGACTTTTAATTCAAGATAGGATCAAAATCAAATCTAAAACTAAATCTTAGGCTCCCTTTATTAAACAATATTTCAACAAGACAGATGCCCCACAATTCGAAAAGTTAATCTTAAAAACAGTTATTTTGATATGCATCTCTGACTCAATGGTTTGTGTGTTTGTAATGAAACACAAAGTTACACAATGAGCTATCTGTGCTCTGCCCACCACGGGTATCGAAACACGGATTCTAGTGTGGTAAGTCCGCAGACATACCGCTGTGCCACTGGGGGGCTACTCAATGGTAATTAGCTTTATAAAACTCATAACAATTTATATTTTCAGATAAATAGTTACTGGGAAACATAACAAGCGTTTCTGATTGGGATAATCCAATGAGAAATAAATCATGAATTTCTCCTATAAAATGTTGAAACAAACGGTAGTGACAAACCTAAAAGAAAGAAATAACTTAATATACTCTTTTCAATATAACTATTATGTATATATTTATATAGTTAAAAAGTAACATGTGTTCGTACATGGGAAGCTTTTCAAACTTCATTAAGATGAGCAAAAATGAAATTAAGAGTAGGGAAGTACGACGACGTTACCATGAGGGACGTAAGGGAGTGGTGGGTGTATGAATTACAAAGCGATAGGTATTTGGGAAATGTATCTGTCATTCCTTAGAGTCCTATCTCAGACAGCAGTGTTTACGTGTTAAGATTTTTGTGTGGGAATTTCTTCACATGTTTTTAGATGCTTAGTATACCACTACCGTCAACCTGGGAGCAGTATCACTGAGTTTTAATACATGCCCCCCCGACACCCAGATTTTGAAAGCTTCGTTAAATCTGATGTCTCTTACTAGATAAGTCCATCGGTTTGTTTATCAGTTTTGTTCAGACTATTCAGATCCAAGTGTTCCTTGCACTAGATGTGTTTGGTGGGTATCATGTGTTGGGGAATACTTAAGTTTAACTTCGCAGTCATTGAGACGTCCCGCACGGCTATCAAGTTCCTTAAGAACTCTGCGTACCTAATCTGTAACGTGTTACTTATTTGTTTTAATTATTTTAAATACAGAGCCATGCCTTTATATTTTATAAATTTTGTGCATTCATATACAAAATACCACAACTAAACAAATGTCTCGTATGCGAAGCACGAGTTTTCTTCCTAGTATTACTTTAACACAAAGCTTTATATCTAAGCCTAGAATATTTTTACTAGAAATACTTTGTCAATATAAGAACAAGTAGCATCCGTTAACTTGCTTTTCAAATACAATCTATTTCATAAAAGTCGTTTCGACAAAATGCTCAACTTTTTATTTTTTCTTTATCGCGAGTCTCAAAATTAAATCTGCCCAGGGAGTATAGCATGATGGACTAATATACTGTGATATTGATGAAGGTCTATGAATCCACCAATTTTGTAAAGATGACTAACACTATTAATCGATATTGTGCCCAAAACCACCATAGAGTTTCTTGCATTCATGACTGTTGGCATAAGGCACTCCTACAACATCGCACCGGGTCTCCTATGAACATATAGGAGGCGGTGGGAACCAAAGAAAGCTCATATATATTAAAGAACTGTTATTTAAATTGGTGTATCAAAAATACGCCTCTTCCTCTGATGCAAATTCTCACATTTGGAACAGGAGAAAGTAATAATAACAACCATACCCAAGAATAATTCTCATTAAAGAACATTGTATTCAAGTGGCTTATCATGCAAGTTTTTTCTTACAAGATTGGTATCCTTGTGGCATTTTGTCAATGTATTTTCTGAAACTTTGTGGTGTAATTTTATTTAATATTTACTGTAGCTGTGTTTAGAGGCTTTCTTAAATACAGCTGGAACTTTTTGTCAAGAGGAGTTCAACAGATCCTGCAGATCTATCATATGGGGTTAATGTCTAAACTTTGTGATGGTTATTACATTTGCTAGAGATCTCGTGAGGTTTTGCCAAATAAAATCATTTTTTGGAAGTATATTTAGACTCGTCTGGCCAAAGGACTTTGTATCACCGTTGCAAAGTTCAGAATACAAGTTCTTTCACAAAAGGTAATACATTGGTCATATTCTTTTTTGTACAGTAAAGGCTCTTTCTTGCTGTCACTCCTCTCCAAATGCCACATTTCTGCGGCTTTTTTGAGACCATATTTCTTGAAACATTATCTGTGCGTGACTTCTTAATATCACCAACAAGCTATTTTTTTCACTTTACCTTCGGTTGTTCAGGAAATTGATAGTTAGATATCTAATATCTCTTTCAGTAAGCTTTTTCTACGGCCCCTGTCTTGTCTGATGTTATAGGACTGGGTTTCTTTGTGTCCGCACAATGTGTTCTTCAAAGTATAGGATGAACAGTCGAGAACGTTAGCAATTTTTCTTAAACCTCAACCAGAATCATGGGAAGATTTCACTCTGTCTCTGTCACAGGATGTTAATTCTTTCTGTTTTGGCATTTTGATCGCAACTCCACACTTTATTACTTGCAGTGGAAAATGTTTTTGAGAAAAACATCATATCTTACATAATTACATGTACCTGCATGCAATTTCCTGGTTGCTGAGCGTTAAGTTTGAAGGCTTTTCACGCTAAAAATCAAGTTTCGATACCCTCGATGGGCAGAGCACATACAGCTCATTGTGTAGCTTTGCGCTTAACAGCAGATATACCTGCAGAAAAATCCCAGAGTGTGAAAATATCAGATTTTTGTTAATGATGACTGATTCATAAACTAAAGGCAATCATTTAACTGTACTTAAATTAGACATCTTGAACAACTTAAAAAAATCCACTGCACTTATCATTTTTTGATTTGTGTTGCATTTTTCTTAACATTTGAAATTAAATTAATCTGTTGCAAGTTAATGTCATGCACAAAATGAGAGAATAAATAGTCTGCCTAATTTGACGATTTTTCGAACATTTTAGGCTACATTGTGTTTTTAATATGCAAAACAAATCAAAACTGCAGGAGCAATGTACAAAAAAGACACGCGCACATATAGCAGTATCCAGATATTTTATTTTTTGAATAAACTTAACACACACAAAAAAATTATGCCAACCAAATATTAATGGAAAAACGTGGGAAAGGGTTATTTTTCTATATTTTTATGAGATATTGATTTATTTTTCTTAGGTTCATTTGATAAAAATATTTTCAGCAAACAACCACGTTAACAAATTATTGGGAGTTATATTTTAGATACTATTTGTTTGTAGTTAAGCACAAAGCTACAAAGTGGGCTATCTGTGCTCTGCCCACCACGGGTATCAAAACCCGGTTTTTAGCGTGATAAGACCGCAGGCTAACCGCTGTGTCACTAGGGGGCTTTAGATACTGAATGATTATTTATAAAATGTAGGTGTTTTAATTTACTATTTAAGGAATGATAAATTGTTTACCATGATTTTCGAGAAATATGTGATTTTGGGCGAGCTTCTAAATCTCATAATTTATAGAAATCACAGGATAAGAAGAAACAAAATTGTCTATTGTTTAGATGTCGACGACTGTGAGTTTGTGTCGAAATACTTATTATCCAAATGCTCCCATTTTAACGTTTCATTATGGATTTTTCTTGTGTATCATTTAGTCCACATCCTATTCAACGATTTAAGTTCGTGTTCTATTCTTTATATTTTTACAATTCAAGATGTAGTGGTAGTGCGCTCATCTTCTGGTTAGGTACGTTTTTAGGGCAAAGTCGCATTGGGGTATCTGTTGTGTCCACCGCGGAGAATCGAACCCCAAATTTTAGCGTTGTAGGTCCATAGAGTTATCGCTAGAGAACTCTGGCTAAGAACTGGTTTTCTTAGCTGAAACCCACAATATTAGCGTCATCCAAGAATTTGATAATGTGCCTACCTCCAATGTTTTCGCGTTATTCTCCATTACCGGAAAAAATATACCTTACAATGCAAGAATCTCTTTTCATTAAGCTACGAAATCCAGCTCTTAACCAGAAGATGAGCACTCTGCTACTACATCTTCAATCGTAAAAATATAAAGAAAATAGAGAACATGACCTTCGAAAGTTGTGTAATGTTTTAAAAGGATATAAACAGTGAATTAATTTAAAAATACTCAAACAATACGTATTTCATTACGATATATATGCTTATGTTTCTGCAATAACGAAGACGTATTCAAAGATCCAACGCCTTTGCTAAATTATCCCTGTCCTGTAACTGATAGTTAATAAGTTTACAGAGTTATTTTGTATAAATTAAATGACGTGTCATTAATTCTAGTTTGATGGTTTTGTTTACAAACTTCAGATTTAGATGCCAAAATGTCCTTATTTAGAACCCGATTAGCTGCACATAGTAAACAATTATGGGCTTATTTTTCAATTAACTAAATTGTTTCAAACAGATAACTATTTTTGCACAACGAAGAAGATCAGTATTAATTTTTCATTCATTTCTCAAAAAGTAATCATCACATGAACATATACTTAAGTAAAAACTATTGTATATCTAAGTTAAACATAGATTCTGAAATAACATTTATTTTAATGTACACTATACATAGTTCAACATAAATTTCTGTAAGAATTCTGAATTATGTAATGTTTTTTATGTTTTAAAAAATATTCTGAATTAAATGTATTGGAAATTCTATGAAGATCAACAACAGACCTCTTTTAAAACAAACAAAACTACGCTTTTTAGATAACCCAAATTTGAAATTGTAATGCAACATAATTTTTGGTCATATAAGAAGATGAATGTATATTTGAGAATAGCAGAATAACGAGGCAGACAAGGATCAAAAGCATTACATATGAAAACTCCGATTTGTGCAATTTTTAACATGATGAGAAGACAGGGTAATTTCGTTTAATCATGTTAAGATGTACTTCTTAAATTAGCTGGCACATCGCCAATAGAATAGTGCTCTTTTTTATTAGTCAAAGAGACTTAAGAAAAAAAGGAAAAATCACTTACGCGTGACTATTACATGCTAAAAGTTTGTAAGAAGTTTAAATCATATCGAATTAGTATTTCTCAAATACGAAAGCTGTGATTACAGAAAAAGATAGCTTCAATATACACGATATAATTGCTTAGAGGTCATTAGCTTCTACTTATTAATAATAGAAGCTCTCAGTTTTCCCAGTATAGAAAGAGATGGTTGATTGTCGTTATAGTGTCATGAAGAAACGAAATATAAAAAAAAACATATCTGTCCTCTCCTTCAAGATTTTTTTGAAAGACGAAAAAAAAAAGACATTTATTTCGTGATAATACAATGAATCTTAATTGAATAAATAGAGTTGTTTAAACATTTGTTGTTAAACAAATGTTTAAACAACTATTTATTCAATTATGTACAAGCTGCCCAGTGTCAGATAACAATACGAAGAATTAACTTGTGGCGGGTTGCTACAAGCTCTTCAAATACCTATAGAATGATAGATTTCTTTTTAGTGAGTGTAAAACACTTAAATACACCAATTTGATTTTCGATACCTCACTAGTATGAAGGCTTGGTTTGGTTTGTTATTTCATACCCACTCCAAGAAGCATTTTTGCACCAGCTGATCACATACTGAACCTCTATGTCACGTCCCTCCCAGCTGACAATCCTGACCACGTCGAGATGCCGATGTCCTCTCTTACCCCATTTATCTATC
>NW_013666196.1:428298-442960 GCF_000517525.1 Limulus polyphemus | reverse complement strand
CTCCATCTGCAAATATCGCGTTTTCCCCATTTTCCGCCTCCTGTGTTGACTTGCACGCTTACCCATCTATTATTGATTTTTACCTATTTTTTTCCGCCTTCGGCTGATGAGAGGGCGTAAACCTCTACCGGCCCGCCGGTCCCCCGGGATCGGAATGAAATAACGCTTATGTTGTTGCTGTTATTTCATTGGTGGTTGTGTCCAGGGTCACTGATGAGAAATGGAATTCTCCGAAACTACTCTGGCTCACAGATACACTCCCAGTGAAAGAATAGACCATTCCAAGCTTTTACTTGCTGTTAAACAAATGTTTAAACAACTCTTTTTATTCAATTATGTACTACAGCTGCCCAGTGTCGGCTAACAATGCGAAGAATTAAATTGTGGCGAAATGTTACAAGTTCTTCAAACACCTATAGAATGATAGGTTTCATTTTTGTGAGTATAAAACACTTAAATACACCAGTTCGACAAGGAGTCTTAGTCGCGTTTCTTATCTGGATGAACTTAACCAAACTTGAGTCATTGAAAAAGAATGATCTTCGTGAGAAAGAAATACATACATCATGAACCAATGTTGTTACTAGCTTGTCAGCTAAATTTTGTTATAAAAGTATTAACACAAAGCAAATACAAAATGTATACAACCTTATAATGTTTTTAACGCATGATTAACGAATGAAAGCTAAGACTAAGTGAACGTAATATTTAACTAGTCATGTGTATTAATATAAATATACAATTCACAGGCAAGTTTGAATTATTAGTTATAACTTTTCAAATTGTTTAAAACTTCATATAAACCTGGAACAAATAGAATAATGCAGTACACCACCTCCCATGTAATATTAGTCACTACAGTAAAACACCTAACAGTTAACTATAAGCCACTAGAAAATAATTCTGGGAGTAATTCATCAAACTGAAAAAGTTACATTTTATAATTTTTCCTAAAAACTAAAACGTATGGTTTTCCTGAAAACACTACTTTGAAAAGATTCGTTTATTTTAAGTACAACAACATTTAACGAAAGCCAATTTATCATTAGTTTCCTATTCTTTAGAACATTCAATACAAGATTAAGAGAGTTAAAAGAACATTAAAATGCACAACCGTCTTTGCGGATGAGAAACTTGTAGAGCCTTGTCAACATTTATCATGATATAACTTATCAGAATTTACGTATCTGGAAACACTTTTATCTAAGCAATCAAGAAATATGTTATCGAAGGGCCAAAAATATCGATACATTCAATTTGGTCAGATATTACTCTACTAAGTTTCAGAAGAGGTAATATTCCTAAACCTCCGTAAAACATAAAATAGGGAACAAAATAAAATACGGTCAATATTTCATCAAAGGTAATTGTTTATGAAATCACTAAATGAAGTTTATAAGCTTGTCAGATTCGTTCAATAAATTTGAAATCGAAATTCCCCGTTCTTATACAATATCACGTATCTCTAGCTTAGCATTCAACTAGTAAAACTTCTAGTATGTAAATGACTAAATCTTCAAGAAAATTTATATCTTATTGGATAACTTGTTTGTTTAAAGGCTTACATCAGTAGAATATCTTTGGATGTTGCAGTTTGAATTTAAATTATTTGTCGTGGTTTCAAGTAGAAATATTTATGAGTAATTAACAAACAAGAAATCATGAAACTAATCTTGCAGAATGTTGTAGTAAACTGACAAACAAAGATTTGTAAGTATATTAAAATTATTTTATGTATAGAACGTACTTTATGTTTCAACATAACGTGGGCTTGTCTTCTTCAATTCTAATGTTCTGTCGAAGCATGTAGTATGTTTCCCAAAATAAAACAACTTCACTATGCTGATAAATCATTGTTTGTCATCTTACTGTAGTATTAGGATAATGTGCTTCCGTACGCAAGTGATAGTGGTTCTAGCATCATGAAGAAGTTATATTTATGATATTAGTATATTGTTAAAAACTGAAACTTGCGAATTTTTTAATTCCATATTTGTTTTAATTCATATTTTTTATGTGTACGAAAGCATTTTCTTGTATATATAAAATGGTTGCAGTTGCAGTGTAATGTACTTGGATATATTAATACACCACAAAATTCTTTAAACCATGCAAAGTTTCATCAGAGAAAATATCCACATCTATCTCCTCTTTCTAAAGAATGTTTTGTAGTCATTACAATATAAAAGAATACCTTTTCCCTCTTAAATTCATATTAATTTTTTGCAACAGTTATAGATACACTGTGAAAAGTAGCTGGATATGTATTAATATAAAAAAGGGAGGCTAATGAACAGTGTTCAGGTATGGAGTAACACCACCCTTGGCGTAAATAACTACAATTATCCTGTCGGACATGTCCTCAACCTCTTCTGACAAGTTCTGGTGTAATATCTTTCCACTTCATTTCAAAATTTTGAGTAGTTGATAATATCTGAAACACTGTGATTTGGATTTACAAACTAACTTTTCAAAGTGGCCTCAAGCCTTTCCTTAAGAGTAATATCTGGGTGGAACTTTCCATAATATTATGTTGAAATCAAGTTGGGTCTTACGTTCTTTATAGAATGGAACATTAACCTGCTGAAAAAAACACAATAACACGTTGATCAACTGACCCCCCCCAAAAAAAACAAGAAAAAAAACACTATTATAGTTTATTTATTTATGATTTATTTTTGATAACCAAGGAAATTTAGATATGGAACACTATATGTATAATTCACTTGACCAATACAGAAAATGCAGTCCACCATAATACCCTTGCCACAATCATAAATAGGGAGCACACTATAAAACCAAACCATTACTGTAACTTCCAGTAACTAATTTTTACCAGCTTTATGAAAGTATATGAAGTATCTCTCATCTTTTCACAAACCGTTTGCAACCAATCGCTGTGATTCTAACATTGATGTGTTTTACACAAAGTGAAACAGTTCTTAAAATTATTAGCGGTAAGGTATGGTTTGTATTATCTCAGCATTTCCAAGGTACTTAAATTCTAAGAGACTATACTTTGAGTAATTAATGTAAAACAGTCTGTTTCAAAATCACCCGGTGGGATAGCAGTAAGTTTACAACATTCAAATCAGGGGGTCGATTCCCCTCGGTGGACACAGGAGATGTGGCTTTGCTATAAAAATACACACAAACATAAGTTCAAACTCACGTAACTTACGATATTTTGACTTCCTACAAATAGTCCAACACTACTAAGCTATACCCTAAAAACAGATATAATTTCAGCATTAACAACCATTTTCATAAAAGGCTTGAAATAAATAAATTAGGAAATCGTTGATACTCGGTAAAATTCCATAATTACAGAATTGAGGGAGCAAAGAACATTGTATATCTCAAAAACATTTTAATCTATTACTTGAAATACTTGTGAAACGACAACTGTTTTTGTTTCCTCAATTCTGTAGTTAAAAATACAAATTTTTTTATTATAATGGATTACTGGTTATTTGAGATTTATTTTAAGAAATTGGAGTTAAAGGATATATTAAACTCATATTCAAATTATGATATTTTAGAGAATGTTATTTAATTGTGTACTTATTATAGCTTTTCAGAAAAAATGTTAGTCTTGAAAAACACGCAGAAAATAAGATATAGAATTTCTGATGAATTATTATTTTCAGACAAATCTCAGAACATATTACTAAAATATAACAAAGATCAGTATTTTAGTTTTTTTAAAAAATTATTTGCAACCATATAAACAAACTATCTCTTTCTTTCTTTTTTTCCCAAAACAATACTAAAGGTTTCCTCATTCAGAGACTTGAAAAAGTAGTGTTAAGGTTTTAGAAAATTGCGAAATATAGTCGTAATTAATTATTAATATTTTCAATCACAGTGGGGGCTGTTAAAGGTTAATTACTTACTAATAAAAGGCGTTCATAAAATCAAGTTTTGTATAAGCTTTAAGAACTCAATATGTATATACTTAAAACATGGTTTACACAGTGCGATGGACAGGGTGACTTTGTAGGAAGAGGTAGCGGAAAAAGTAGTGGCAGTGAGGGTGCTTTCTGTTATCTGCTTAATGTACTTTCACAGTGTTTCAAGTGATTAATTAATTGACGGTCATTGACCGCAGAAGTGTGTTACGGGCTGAAGTTGAAAGGTCACGGGTCGAAATAGGAAGTGGGTATAACTCAAGAAACGGGTCTTCATATGAGCCATATGGTGGCTGTTGGAGCTTAAACTTCATCTAAGTTTATGTAGTATTCCAATAATGGCGACCTTATTTTTCATTGCATTCCTCAATAGAGAATGCTAGCTCACTCTCTGAAATATATAAAACGTTTGTGTGCCTTCTCCCAAACTGTGTGTATGTTGTGTTATAGAAAATTTAATGTGCGTATGTATTTTCTTACAGCAAAGCAATATCGAGCTATCTGCTGTGTCCTCAACGGGAATCGAACCCCTAATTTAATGTTGTAAATCCAAAGACTTATCGCTGTCTCACCTGGGGACGGAATATTTAATAAAGTTTTTTGTTTGGTGTAAGAGCGTGACGTTATATATGAATGTAGTTAATGTTGACTTGAGTCAATTATAATAAATGCTCAATAACATCAATAATGGGGTGGAGGGGTTGTGAACTCCCTCATTAACAGGCCTTTTGTTTCAGACTATCATCCCACAAAGTTTGGTTGAGATTGGCCCAGCGGCCTAGTAGTTTTTAGATAAGGGACAAACAGACAGATACACAGAATTTTGCGCTTTATATCATAATCATAAAAGCCAAGTGTCGGTCGGTCACGCTAGATTTCTCCGAAATTCGAGAGCTACACGAGTCCCGTTACCATTTTAGTTGAATTCAATCGCTAACATAGGCGTCAAAAGCTCCTACATTTCGGCACTTTTTGTCCTATATAAAAGCCTGTCAAGGAGGGAATTTTTATACCAAGGATTTATTTATCACCGAGAGAGATTAATTTGCCGTTTGTTATGAATAGAAGTTGTTGATCTATGATTGAGTATTTACAAGAAATGTGGTTTTTAAGAGAACTATTGCAATGATGCAATTGATGTGATGAGAAAATAACTGTGAATGCTAGGACGAGGATCGATGCTGAGATGAGACACTCTTTAGGTAAAGTAGATATTGCTCATGATAGGTTTTGGTTTCCCGAAGCTAGAAGGTCCTCCATTTTTCATATGTCTGTTTACGGGCAACACAGTTGCAAATGCATATTGGAGGATTAAAATTTTGTAGTCTTTGGTTCCCGTCATTTTTGACATGCTTTTATAGTAGTATATACTAATGGTATAAGTATTCGTACTATTATTTTCGTCCTTATTATGTGTATTATTATTTTCACAAAGTTTCGAGCAGTGAAATATCCGGTCAGATGTTATATCAGACATTTCTTGAAAAAACTTTTTGTGGATTACCAGAATTCAAACCGCCGAACATATGATCCCGAATACGTGCACTTTAACCACTTGACTATCAAAGAATTCACTGGTTGAAACGTTGTGAAAATAATAATACACACAATAAAGAAGAGAATAATAGTTCTAATAATTATATCATTAGTAATAGTAACTACTAGTCTCAATCATTTCGCAAAATTTAGTATATAGACATTTAATAGCTTTTTTTTTCTTCTTTAGGTGTAAGGATGTAGCGCCATCTTTGAATGTAGTTAACGTTAACTTACATCAAAGGTAATATACGCTCAATAGCAACAATAATAGGGAGTTTGTCCCTTGATCCAGACTATAATCCCACAAAGTTTGGTTGAGATTAGCCCATCGACCTAGGAGTAGTTAGATAAGGGACAAAAAGACAGTCACACAGATGTTTGTGCTTTATATATAGATATAAATATAATCACTTTGTTGACAAACTACGTTAAAGACTAAAATTTCCAGTACTTTATTTTTCTATAACAACTTCTAATTGGTAATAATCGTTTATATTATTTATATTCTATTTTAGAGAGAGTATTTTAATTCAATCCAAAAATATCGCAAAATTTAGCAGAAAAACTTAAAGCTTATGTTTGTGTGTGCGTGTGTATCATGCACGTATACGTAATCTACAAAGAAACATTAAGTTTAAGTTCTATGAATTATGCAGCAAAACATTCATATTGCTTGTCTAGTTTTAATGTTTAACAGGTGTTATGAGACAATAGTATTCTACTTAAGATGTCTTTAAAATTTAATAATGTGCACTGAGCATAATGATAGTGTGATATAATTATAAAAAAAAACGCTATTCAAAATAGCATTTCAATATTTACTTAGCTGTTGTTTGAAGTTAAGCACAGAGCTATACAATGAGCTATCTGTGCTCTTTCGACCACGGGTATCGAAACCCGGTTTGTAGCGTTGTAAGCCTACAGACATACCGCAGTGCCACTGAGGGCAATTTACTTAGCCTTTCAAAGTAGCTCCCAGGATACAGAAATTCGATAAAATTCACAGCAAAACAATAAAATGTACATTGCACATATATTGTAATATAAAGGTTTTTACTTTAAGAAACTGAAAGTATGTTCAGGAGATCTCATGTTGCTAACTGAAGATCTTAAGTAAAATAAAGTTCTTTTTTTTCCCATAAATTCGACAAATATTTCAATTAAACACAATGTAAGTGCAGCAGATCAATTGTTTTTGTAGAGAAAACAAAAATGAAACTTTAATTGGAAATAAAGCTTGAGTACGAAATGTATATACGTACTTTTTGTACTTTGGACTACTTTTCTACTTGCTTCTCAGTGGCTCAGAGATAAATCTGTAGACTTTTAACGCTGAATCTCGGGTTTCGATGCCTGTTGTGGGCATAGAACAGATACCTCATTGTGTAGCTTTTTTTTGCTTAACAAAAAACAAACAAATCAACTATTGTTTCCTGGAATATGCTTGTATTAGTTTAAATGTTTGTTTTTAGGGTAAAACTGAAAAATAACATAGCTGATGCAGAGATCTAACCCAAAAATTTAGTTTTATAAGCTCTCAGGTTTACCGCTGAGCCATTAGGTGACACATGTATTAATAAAACTCTAACCAAGATAAAGTAATTAACAGATATTATTGAGTTTCAGTTAACGTTTCTGTCGCCATCTGTTGTGGAATGTACGTACGAATTAACTGCTGTTAGAGGAGGTTTAACTGGTGCATGAGAAAACTAAAAGAAAGATGGCATATTTATAATTATACTCATTAGCAAAGTGGTTATGGTTTTGTTAGAAGACAGTTACAAGTAGGAACTTGGAATAGAAATCCTGACTTGAACTGCACTTTGGTATTGAAAACTTCCACATTTTAGCAAATAAATTGTGTGTTAGCGTTATAAGTCTATAGTTTCAATCAGGAATAAAAAAATCTATTTTACACAAATAAAATAACTGTTACTATTAACTAACTTAATAGAACTATTGTATTGCCTAAACGCATTATTTATTATTTTTATTCTCTCTTGTAGCATGCTAACTACAAACGATCCTTAGCGAATGTGTCATGCTTAGAAAAGAGAGAATTATTAACGCAGTTTATTTCAAATAGTTTTGTTAAAAAATAAACAAAAATACTCAAGATCAAGGACTGAATATTACACAAACGTTTGCTCATAAGATCCACAGAGCTTACGAATACACGAGATCACTACACATGATTCCATTTTCCTAGACAAGCGTAACACTAGTCTAAAGAAATCTCTGTATAATCTCCCTAATCAAAGGAATGACACATGAAAAGTGATTTCAAGACGTCGACTGCATAAATTTTATTCCAACTTCCGGCAGACATGATAAAGTCAAAAGTGATAAAGAAAGTGAAACCAAAATGTTTCTTTGTATTTTCTATAGTACCACCATCCTGTATTTCAAATACAGTAATGAATAAACTACAAAGCACTTAACATATAGATAAACTAACGAATATTTTAAACAGTTTTAAGAGTACTTTCTATATTATAGTTTTCTTCAGAACAAAGCATATCCATATACAACTTGTTTGTTTGTTTGTAGTGAATCACAAAGCTACACAATGGGCTATCTGTACTCTGTCCACCACAGGTATCGAAACTCGGTTTCTAGCGTTATAAGTCTGCAGACATTCCGCTGTATACAGTGTGGCATCATTTAATTTTTTTTTCTTCTAGCTTCAAAACCAATTTTATTTTAATTGCATAAAAACAGGTTATTAAAGCCACTTGAAGAGATACCTGTTATGAATTCCGTCTTGGAATTTATCGCAGGCACTACCACAGGGTATTATGTTTTTCGCGCTAGAATGGTTATCTTAATATAAAACAATCATATACTTCCGGCATAATCTGACTTACGCTATGAGCGATGTTTCAACTAGTTCAGTTTACTTTAGTTACTTGAAAGACATCTGGCTACTGAATGCTGAGAAGCTCAAAAAGCAAGAGAGCGTTCTAATTATTGAACCTGATCCAAATATGACTGTGTGCAGTTTCTTTTCACGTGATATATAGCTTGAGATTAATTCTACAGCTTAGCATCTTTGATTGTATTCATATCACATATTATACTCTACATAAAATCTTTTCACAACCTGTAGAACAGATATAAAGTAACGGCCGAGAATATAGTTAATAAAGATGGTATTGAATTGATGAAACAATTCCGTCTAATATTTATAAGAAGAAACGTAAGAAAAGTACATTTATTTAATTATACTAATTGCTGGGCTTATCTTTACTTGCGTTCTAAGTACATAACTTGTTTGATTGAAAGTTAATATTAATCAACATAAATCCTTTGAAAATAAAACCTTGATACTGGACGTTTCACTTCATACAAAACAAAAACAAAAACATACAACGCCGATACTGTTGCATATGTAGGTTAAATTTAGCCAAAATTTTAAGGCTAAATTTAATATTTTCGTTTAACTTTATTTACTGATTATATGCGGGTCGCGGGTTCGAGTCCCAGTCCCACCAAACATGTTCGCCCTTTTAGCCGTAGGGGCGTTGTAATTTGGCAGTCAATCCCACTATTCGTTGGTAAAAGAGTAGCTCAAGAGTTGGCGATGGGTGGTGATGACTAGCTGCCTTCCCTCTAGTTTTACACTGCTAAATTAGGGACGACTAGCGCAGGAAACCCTCGTGTAACTTTGCGCGAAACTCAAAAACAAACAAACAAATACTGATTGTAAGTATTGTTTTACCAGTCACACCATTTACAATAGAATTTTTAAAAAACAAACAAACACGAAGTTCCTTTCGCTGGTGCGATCATTCTCAAGTACACTAGTGATCGGAATGTCGTATTTTATAAAACAAAAAAATATTTCTTACTGTAAAGATTTAATTTGTAAAAAAAAATAAAAAATAATATTCTTGTATTTTTATAAAGAACTTGGGAGACAAAGGATAGATATGAAATGTTAATTTTATATGCCTTAGTTTTTGAATCCGAAATGGAATATGAACAAAACAACATTTGCAGTTAACGTATTGTGTGTGTTATAAGTTCAGTATCGTTGCTTATTAAATTTGGGATAAATTTAACACTGTTGCAGCTATACATATAGAAGTTAGGCTAAGTTCAATATTAATTTTATATAGAACGTAGTCTAAGTGTAAAGCTTTCTTCATGGACATAAAGATAAAGAAGTAAATATTTTTGCGTCCGATTTATATTTCCTCTATTGTTTGTTGATTTCTACATTAATCAGGTTAAGTGTTTCATACCTGTTTCGTGCTTGTTTGTTACGTAAGTGCATATTCAATGTTTATACATATATACATATACACGTGCAAAGAAAGATTGTTTTTGTAATAATGATATATATATTGAAAATTTTCAATTCTTAGTACTTAGGCGTATATTATGAACGATTATCTGTTTATGATAAATAGTCGGTTAGTTAGGAACTATGATAACAACTATTCTTAGCCTACATTTGATAAAATTCCGATAGCTTTGTGGGAATTCTTAAGGTTGCTTTCGAAAGAAAGAAACCAAAAGGTGACAGACAGCGGGAAGAGACCAAGGAAGTGTTCAGTTATAAGTAGTTTTGTGCTGTCAGGGAATGTGGCACATTTCTTAAGAGAAATGTCAGATTTATTTTTAGTGTTTCATTGAAACGTGCCGAAACTGGATGTTTCCTACAAGGTTCTAACCATTTTGGGAAATGCTTATTATATGAAAGAAAATAAGCAGAGATAACTCCTAAATCAGAGTTTTTGTTCGCCATCCATTTTTATCGTATGAAAGAAAATAAGCAGAGATAACTCCTAAATCGAAGTTTTTGTTTGCCATCCATTTTTATTATATGAAAGAAAATAAGCAGAGATAACTCCTAAATCAACGTTTTTGTTCGCCATCCATTTTTATTGTATGAAAGAAAATAAGCAGAACTAACTCCTAAATCAACGTTTTTGTTCGCCATCCATTTTTATTATATGAAAGAAAATAAGCAGAGATAACTCCTAAATCAACGTTTTTGTTCGCCATCCATTTTTATTATATGAAAGAAAATAAGCAAAGATAACTCCTAAATCAACGTTTTTGTTCGCCATCCATTTTTATTGCATGAAATAAAATAAGCAAAGATAACTCCTAAATCAACGTTTTTGTTCGCCATCCATTTTTATTATATGGAATAACATAAGCAGAGATAACTCCTAAATCAACATTTCTGTTCACCATCCATTTTTATT
This sequence comes from Limulus polyphemus, assembly GCF_000517525.1. Taxonomy (NCBI): domain Eukaryota; kingdom Metazoa; phylum Arthropoda; class Merostomata; order Xiphosura; family Limulidae; genus Limulus; species Limulus polyphemus. The sequence continues at coordinate 432,291 of NW_013666196.1, read as the reverse complement.
GTATGAAAGAAAATAAGCAGAGATAACTCCTAAATCAACGTTTTTATTCGCCATCCATTTCTATTGTATGAAAGAAAATAAGCAGATATAACTCTTAAATCAGAGTTTTTGTTCGCCATCCATTTTTTATATTTATATTTTTGAATACACTAGTAATAATTTAAGATATTTTAATGGATTTCATATGTTAATTGATAACAGTTGGTTGGTTGGTTTAAAGCAAAGCCACAATGGGCTATCTGCTGTGTACATCATGTGGAATCAAACCCCGGATTTTAGCATTGTAAATCCGTAGACTTACCGCTGTCCCACTGTGGGTTTTGATTTGATTTGTTTGAAGTTAAGCACAAAGCTACACAATGGGCTATCTGTATTCTGCCCACCACGGGTATCAAATCCCGGGTTCTAGCGTTGTAAGTCCGCAGACATACCGCTATGCCACTGGGTGGGCCATACCGTGGGACTTGACAACAAACCACAAATAGAAATTAATTACAGACCCATACTAAAGAATTTGATTCAAAATTACTTGTACGAGATAAGTTTCCTATAATGTCTAATCTGACAGAAATTATGTTTAATACACGAGTCTTTATTTTTCTTGGTATTTGATATTTGTTTGGTTAACTCATTCAGTTCCGCGAAATGTCATTGAATATTGCTGCTGAACTCTGAATATTGAACTGTCACACATCACATTTTTCGTTTTAAATGTTTGATTTTTTCACTCGTGAACATTTTAATAAGAATTTATAATTTTGCCAGTTATTTTTAAAACATAATTTAGAATGAAACTTAAATATATTTGCTTTGTGCTTATTTATAAATTAAAATTTTAGCTACGAATGATTATGTAGCATCAAATTAACCTATACTTTATAAACTAAGTGCACTTATTTAAGCTTCCTGCTTGTCTTTCGCTTTTTGGTAACCTATTTTCCTTTATATATATTCGATCTTTAATGCTGTAATGGTTCATTTTCCTGATGTCTTCTTCATTTCTATATCCACTTAGTATGATCATCTAACTGAAAAAATACGCTGATCGAAAGCCTGGCTTACAGCTAAAACTACTATGAAAACTACCAGAGATCACCCAAGTGAAGTTCTTCCTACACATTAATTATATTAAGAATACATTGTCTAATGTTCTTTAGTCTGAGGTCTAAGCCAATATTACAGAACCACATAACGTGAAGAATACAAATATTATCGCAATTCTTAATATCAGCCCACGAGTTGAAATATGTATTGATCTCAAATTTGTGATAATGTATTACTATTTAAGTATAAAGTATAGCGTCTCATTCTGTTTAGCTATTCGTCTTTTAATGTGCGTTAACGTGTATCTTTAATTAATACGATGTGAGTAGATGTTACCAACAAATATATATTTATATCAACATAAGGATTTTAAAGCAAGATGAACACCTTCTTAAATAAATACCAAGAGATAAATACTAAGTAAACGCGATAAGTTATTGTCGTTATTTGTTATTAAGTACAAAGCTACACAAAAAGCTATCTGTGCTCTGCCCACCACAGGTATCGAAACCCGGTAACTAGCAATATAAGTCCGCAGACATATTGTTGTGTCACTGGGGGGCAGCAGGGAAAGAAAAACATTGCGAATTAACGAATCTTTATTGATTAGACATTTGGAGCCAGACCGGTTTTTTTCTTTCCGATATAGTTAAAATTGTAAATAATCTTTGAGACATGTTAATTTAATGAGGGGCATAAACGCGATAAGATATAAATTATTAACACGAAACTGAGTCTGACAAACGTAATTAAACGATTTTACTGTATCGATATAAACGACTTAAGCTTGATATTGATAAATAATGGTAATTCTAAAATTTGTAGTTTCAGGCAGTCGGTAACACTGTCTATGTAGGGATGGCTCGGAGTGTTCATCGAAATGGCAGATTATCAGCACTTTACAGTAATATACAGTGCTTCCTTTTATAACACTATCTATGTAATAACTGAGTCGCAAGTTCTGAGAATGCCTGTAAATATCATTGAAAAATGTTTGAATTTCTTGTTCTTCTTTCTTCTGCTTCTTTTTTTATTACATGATAATTCAAAAACCAAAACAATGGTGTCAACCAATTTTACTGAGATGATATAGTTTCAAACGAAGTATCCGCTTTTATAAGTATTATTAATAACTAGTAGTAACAAAAAAATCATAATTCTAGTGTAAACGATGTTGTCATTACCACTTGAAGTTAGCCTTTTTATCAAAATTTGATGTTCATTCAAAAAGCTTAAGTACAGGGTGAAATAGAAATTACCAGCCAATAATAGATAAATAAAAATATTAAAGTTTGAACCTCATTGTACTTGGTCATAAATACATCCTTCCTATGTCTATTGAAACATTACATTAAAAAAATAAGTAACGGCTAAAATTAAAAAAAATGAAGTAAATGTACGAATGGCTGATATCAGATCCTCCAAAAATATTCCAAACAAGATAGTAGAGATGGCAAATGTCACTCCTGTTATTTTGTTTTCATTCTTTTTGAAGGATTGATATTAGCCATTAGCCAAGTTTTTCTTTACTTCTATACATACCTTTGAATTATATTCTTAAAAACTTCCAACTTATCAATCTGATACGAAATTATTTTGTTCTTTTCATAACTGCTTAAAATGGTTTGACGGTTACAGTGTAATTGCTATGTGAAAGAGACTGTAATTAATGCTTTATTATTCACACAGGTACACTCTTAACATCGTGTCTGTTCCATTTTGATATACTAAGATGGTTTACTCATAAGAGGCTATATTTTATTGTTGTATGTACAAGTGATAATTTTCATAGTGTTCACTTTCGCTATTATTTGTTACAAATATTGTATGAGAGTAAGATCTTTAGAGGATTTTTTTAAAACGCGTGGCTTCATACTAATTAAATATTAATAGTTCTACTTCAGCCATGCTATTAAGATAATGAACATAATTTCTTCTAACTAGTGATATTCTTGATTTTCAATAAAATGATCAAAAATACGACTTTACATTACGCTATGGTTTGAAGTATTCTTTTGCAGTCTGTTAAAATCTATGTTTTAATACTTTGTACCAATAGCTGTTTTTAATTAATTGGATATGATTAAAAACTGAGTACAACAAAAGAACTTACAAGCATGAATAAATAATTTCAACATGCAAACTTTGCTTAATGAATAAATTAGTTATCAACTATGTTCTAACTAATAGAATTATTATCTGAAAATATTTCCTATTCCTTCAAACATCGACATCAGTCAAATAGCAATTAAATCTTACGTAGGTGTGTAGCACCTTTTTATATTTTTTGGTAAATATTTCCTCTAAAGTCTACACATATGAAACATGGGGGTCCGTCTGTCTGCTAAGTACTCCAAGTTGGTGTAAGGAACTGGCTAAACCAATGTTGTAAAATACATCGATGGGTGTTTTAAAGGATGAATTTCAGTGGGTCATCGAATGTACGTTTCGAGTTTGGTAGTCATTTCAATTTTACTTCTCAATTGAGGAACAACCCCGGCAGCAAAAATTCGTGAAGACGACATCAAACGTAAGAGAATGAATTTCAGTGGGTCATCGAATGTACGTGTCGAGTTTGATAGTCATTTCAATTTTACTTCTCAATTGAGGGACAACCCCGGCAGCAAAAATTCGTGAAGACGACATCAAACGCAAGAGAATGAATTTCAGTGGGTCATCGAATGTACGTTTCGAGTTTGATAGTCATTTCAATTTTACTTCTCAATTGAGGGACAATCCCGGCAGCAAAAAATCGTGAAGACGACATCAAACGTAATTGACGTTTAATGCGTCGTATAACACTAGTACCTTTGCATCGGACGAACAGTTCATGTGCTACATCTCAAAATAATCGAAGAAAACAGACCATTATACACTGAGTGGTCACAAGTAAATAGACACCTAATTTTTCGTCGTTTAACTGATTTATGCTAACTAATTTGTGTTCAC
>NW_013666196.1:422288-427298 GCF_000517525.1 Limulus polyphemus | reverse complement strand
TCCAATTTTTGAAGCAAGAGTGAGCGAAAATCCCATAATCTAAAATTGACGAGATGATTCTCACGATGCCCCAAAGGATCAACGAACTCCACGAAGCAAAAGGAAGATCTACTAAATATTAATTAAATTATAAATATATCAATTCATGTGAATATGACTGAAAATTTTCATTTTTTTTCTGAAAATGTGGTGTCTATTTACTTGTGACCATGCTGTGTATATATATAGAATTACTTTTAGCCTTTGCTAGTACAAACATAAATCCAATACTACTTTGGAGGAAGAATATATTAAGACTACATGAATAAGTTTGTTTTTTATATTCATAATGTTAGGGAAACACGTGGGTTCAAGAAGTCTTGATAGAAATGCATAAAAACCCTATAACACGAGCGCTTTCGAAAGGATAAGACCTTTCTTCTTCAGGGGCAAACTGAAGAAGAAAGGTCCACCTTTCGAAAGCGTTCGGGCTATAAGGATTTTATTTATTTGTTTTTTATATACTATCCTATCGATATAAAGAAGTAAGCTTAAAAATGACCAAAATTATCGTAAGGGTTGAATAAAGTAATGTGATGTAATAAGATAATCTTCATCACAGTAATAAAATAATTATTTAAAGTAGACGCTATATGTTGTGTATTTAACTTTATTGTGTTTTTGTTTCATAATTCAAATTAAATTGATTATCTGTTACTTTTTTATAATTCTTTTGTAGAGGATGATTAAATTATTAGTAAATCACACAAGCCATATTATTGCCTTATTAAAGTCATATTTGACTTTCTCAATAGACATGTATTTCAATAGTTTGTTTCATTGGTTGGCTGGATGTGTTTAGCAGAGAGCTACTGATCCACGTTCTATCAAACATGTTCGCTCTTTCAGCCATGTGGGCGCTATAATGTCAAGGTCAATCTCACTATTCGTTGGTAAAAGAGTAGCCAAAGAGTTGGCGGTGAGCGGTGATGACTAGCTGCCTTCCCTCTAGTCTTACACTGCAAAATTAAGTACGGATAGCGCAGATAGCCCTCGTGTAGCTTTGCGCTAAATTCAAAACAAATGCAAACCCTAAGAGCTGCCGAAGGGTCTATCTGCGCTCTGTGTACCGCGGGGAATCAAACCCCAGATTTTAGCATTGTAAATTCATAATCTTACCGATGACCAATTGTGAATCACTTTGAAAGAAAGATGGAAATATTTACACATGAAGACTATATACTCATTTGACTCAGTTGCAGTACTCTAAAAATATTTCCTAATATAACAGCTCAGTTTGCATTCCTAATTTATGTAAGATCCTCGAAATATTACTTATATGGCGTTTCTTGTTCTTATGTATAAAAAACTCTTATTTTCAGACCCAAACGGTCATAATCGTAACCGAACCTCAGAAAGTTGCGCTATTTCACAAACACTAATTTATTAGCTTAAAAACAATTCAACAATTTAATCAATAAATTTGAATGATATTGGAAATATTTTGCATCAGAATAAAATGTATGTCTTTGCTGTGTAATATTTTAATAAATATGAAACACTTGTTAACATTTTCTGACATTTTCCCATAATTCTGAAAAAAAAACTTATAATTTTATTCTTTCTGGTCCTGATTTATCTTGATTAAACAAAGTGCGCATTTTCTATTGAATTTAAACTTATTAAAGGTCATGAATTTAAAATAAGTTTTTGAAACGATTGTTTTTGCAAAAAATATTAACAACATTTATCATTCATTTCAGCTAAATCTTTCTAATCATATATTTTTTAAATTAATTCATACTAAGGATTTTTTTTTCTGAAAGTGAGTGAAGTTCGTATGGTAAAACTGAGTTACAATAATAGCGATTTTGAACATGTATTGTATGTTTGGTACTTTTGTCAGTTTACTGTTAGTGGTACATTAAATTCGATTATCTATTCATTCTGTACTAAAACTTTTATAAAATGTTCATTGAATGAAGGAAAATAAATTGCATTTCTAAGACAAATTTATAAGCATATTCAATATGAATTTTATCTTGCATTTCCTATCATGCAGTAAGTATACTCACATGTTTCTACAATTATCGTATCAAAACTAATTAATTCGATAACAAACTTCAATAAAACCCAAGTTACCACATTGGATAATTATCAACTAATAATACCCTCTGATCAAAGCAAGCTTGCGTACATATGTCAGAATTAAAAAAAAAACAACATCTATTAAGGAAATTACCTAACTGAATATGTTGTTCTTAGGTTCTTATAATGACTGTAATGCCTTGTTTCATCAGCATTACTAGTATTTTCAGCCCGTAATTATGTAACGAAAACAAAGAGACCGATTTCACCAGAATAGTATAATAAACTATTCTTGATATGCATTTTCGCCATTCATAATGGAATAAGTGTATCGGTAAAACAATAATAATCTGCCTTTTAAATAAAAACTCCTTTCTGTCCTTGAGAAAAAATCGTCACATATTAGAGAGAAGACGTAACTGTGCAGACCTTTGAGTTAGTACTTACAGATCGGATAAGTACAAAGGCATAGTTAAAAATGGTGTATTAGAGACGATTATCTTAAGTAAACGTGAATACATTTTTTCTCCATAACCCGTATTTTTTAGCATGTTTGATTATCTTACACTCATAATTACTGGTAAACATATTTTAATAAAAGGTTACATAAAGCATTCCGGGCAATTGAAATAACATTATTCAGCCTGTTAAGAAATTAAAATGTATATGAAGAACATTCGTGCAGCCACGTCAAAAGTATTTGTGTCTCCGTTTTACCCAACTATTTGGATGCTATATTTACATGGTGTGAAACTGGCAAACATTCAATCAGTGGGTACGATAAATCTTTGATTTACCGGTAATTTCTCGGTAATTGTATAACTTAGTCGTTATGTTAGACGACTTTGTCGTCTAACATAACGACTAAGTTATACACTTTCCGAGAAAGAAAAACAAAACCGGGTTGAACACCTCAAATCAGATTTAAAACATAATATTTTAATTGAGTAAGTGGAAAGGCATAAATGTTTGGGAATATCTGTAAAACAATAACTAATGGTATATATTAACATTTTCTTAGTCTGTTTCACATTAGAAATCAAAGTATCCAGATTTTCGTCGCGTAAAATAGGGACAATAATAAAAATAGAACAGTTTTTTACTATCGGACATGTTAGTTTTAACCATATATACGCACATACAAACACACACACACACACACAAATTACTACTGAATGTAGTGAAGATAAAACACCTTTTTTAGTAAAATACATAAGGTTCAGATAAGTGGTTTAGTATATCAAACTGATCTATGCAATGTTTAGAGGTGTTTTATCTTCACTACATTCAGTAGTAATTTGAAAAATAACTACGGTATTCCTTCTTTTAACTAGTATTTAAGCAAGAGTAGTGTTTAGTTCTCTAATTAACCAATAGTTGCAACACATAATTATATGTTGGTTACTTAATTTTCGTTTTGGAAAACTAATTGATTAAACTTATTTTGTAAACTTTCAATTAAACTATATTCGTACATGAAAACTGTATATTAAAAGTGAATATAAAAATGTCAAAACTTTCCTGATAACGTAAACTATAATCTTTTCTTCCAGCGTTACATTTAAAAGCTTTTAAGAATTTCTTCTGGAAAATATATTAAGCGGTACAGACACTTTAACAGCAAAATTTTCTTAAAAACGAAACTCACATTCCTAGTTTTCCTCCAAGTAACAAATAATTTAAAGAAATTAGCTATAACTCGTCAGTTTACACGGCAATAACGAAAATCATCAAAACTTTCCGAATTTAAGCTTCATTAAAATCTCTGTGTCAAAAGATTTGCCAGTCGTTGTGTGGCAACGTGCAAGTATTTTTGAACATGAAAAAGTAGACATTCAACGTATCTTTGACTTCTATAAGGATTTACAATTCATAATGAAGTACTTTCAAAGAGAGTAATGAAATTAAAAAGTTACTGTAAAGAACAAACGTGAAAAGTCAAAATTTTTATATTTTCATTTTTATCTCGAAATGCACAAAGTAGAACACTTATTATTCAATGAAAATAAGCTCACATGCGGGTTAGATAATAATAATGATAATTGAGACACTATATTTTTTTTTATTAAGATGCGTATTTCTCACTTGGTGAGATAGGATTATTGGATTAGTTAGGGCTATCATATGGGTTATGATTTCCAGTTAGCACTTTGGTGTGATTACCACACATAAAAATGAAGTGAATGCTGTAGTTTTTATGAATAAAAATGAAAAGAAAACGTTGCTTAAGTTAAATGTATTTCGTTTAAATGCAATACAATGATAATTTTAAAAATATGCTTTCAAAAACAGAAAAAAAATGCTAATTTTAAACGAACAATATTTATAACGAGAGGATTTCAGGCAGACATTTTACAGGAGATTAAAGGCATGAAAAATCGTTCTGTGATCTCTGGTTAGTAGTGTGATTTTATATATATTGAATAAAATGTGAAATAATTTGTACAGTCGATTAGCGAATGAAGATATCATAGTTAATGTTAGTTTGTTAAAATAGTTTTTATTCGTTATTTTATATCAAGTTTATAGTCAAACTGAGATACCAAGGCAGTAACTAAGTCTAAATTAGAGAATAATAGTTCTAGGTGTATTAAACCACTATTCCCAACAACACCAAAAGAGCTCTCTTACAAAAACTGACTTAATGCGATGTTAAGCACAGCCTAGGTTAGTATAAGGAAAGTTAGACCTAACTGACGTTAAACGTAATTTATTAACCCTAGCCTACAAAGATTAGAAATTAATAATATTTCTATATTAATAAATGAAACATAATAGGATATATATTTTTTATCTACCACACATAGATGAAGTATTAACATTATATTATTAAAACTCAATTAATTAGAATAGGTGGCTATTATTTGTTAAGTGGACAACCTCTGTAAGATTGCAAAACTCAAAAATTACTTTTACATTGTTTTAAAGCCACGAATAAAATAG
>NW_013666196.1:417641-421743 GCF_000517525.1 Limulus polyphemus | reverse complement strand
TGACAATTAATTACTATTGCACCATTTTTTTTGTAATGCACATACAAAGATCAGCACGTTTTGCACATAGAAATCGTTATGGCGGGAGATACTCAGATCACTTTGCTGTCAATTCAGTATTTCCAAAAACAGTTTTCTTTAAATAGAGCTAAGTGGTTTCATAAGTGATTTAGTAACTTTGTGAATTGCAAATTATTGTTTAGTGATACAGGTGATTATGCCACCCAAGAAACGCCCTTTCTATGGAAAGTCTTCTGCCGCTAAAAGAATGCAAGCACACAGAACAGCTGAAACAGAAGAAGAACGCAATCAAAGACTTCAAGCACAAGCTGCAAGACAGGATGCTCAAATACAGGATAAGACTTTGGAACAACGTAAAGTTAGATTTCGAGCTCAAGCTGAACAGCAGGCTACTCAAAGAGAGCAAGAAACTGTTGAACAGCACAAAGCCAGAGTTCAGTCAAAATCATTAAGGCAAGCTGGATATAGACAACAAGAAACTTCTGAACAACGTCAAACCAGACTTCAAGCACAAAAATTAAGACAAATAACTTACAGAGGAACAGCATGATGTATGACTTCAGACAAGCTCAAACACGATCTAATTTCAAATAAAGCTTTGTTTGATTAAATGCTTCTTTATTTCTCGCATCACGGCTTTTATCTACTTACTGAATAATTTGCTGAAGAAAATATTGATCTATACATTTCAAATCTAAATTTTCACCGTGCAACGCCGTATATTCAGCTAGTGAATTTATAAAGAAATATAATGTGCATCTGTATCAAATCTAGCAGAATATTGAAGTTCAGTAAATTCCATAAACTTTAAATAAACAAACAAATTTACACTAACCTTATAACACGTTCTTATTGGTTAACATTGAGTTGATATTGAGTCCTGGTATGTTATTTCTTTTGTAAGGTATTAGATCAACTCAATAGTTAGTAAAAGGTTTGGTTGTTAAAATTTCATATTCATATGTAGCAATGCTACATTTCTTGATTCAGCATATTCGTGCAAAACATGCACTTCCTGTTTCATCAAATTAGCGGAAAGAGTCAGTTTGCTAGTTCCCAATATTAGTACAGAGTGTGTGTTATCATCCTAGTAGAAAACACGTTTCCTGTTGCACCATGTTTGATCAAGTAGTGTTTTTGTAGATTCACATAGTAAAGGATAAGGTTTCAGTCTCGTTATTTTAGTGAAAGAGTAATTTTTCTGTTTTACTATTTCAGTACACAAGTTGCATTTCCTTTTTCAGAATGTTATTCCGAGAGATAAATTTGCCGTTTCAATGTGTTAATGTCTATTAACCTTAGGTTTCAGCTGCGGCTATAACTTTAAAAATAAGCAGGGATATTAGCGTATTTTATCTTCTCTTAGAATAAAAGAGCAGCTAAAAGTTTCACTCGCAGAAATAATACAGTTTCACATCCATTTGGACATGGCACCAGAAGAGTAATCTCTGTAACATTTGATAGATGTATTGCACTTTTCTGTAGACAGAATTGTTGTAAACAAGTGAAATTGTGGTGAATAAAGAAACCATAAGATATTTTAAAGAAATGAAAACAGACAAGTTACTAATAAAAAGAAAGCTTCCTCAGCATCTGAGCAGCAGATTAGATGCAAAGAAAACAAAATGATATTACAGATATTGGGCGTGGATTATCTTTCATACATCTGCTTAGGAAGGACGTTGACAGTTAAAACTATTAAAATAGACACAAGTACGTGAGATAAATCCTCTAATCCTTACATTCAATTTGAAATGAGCCAGCTCAAATCGACTCGCCATTTACAGATGGTTGCATTCGCCTGTGGATATCCATCCTGCTAACCTGCTCTTTATCTGATCTAATACACAACTGATGAGGAAGGGGAACCTAGAATTAAAATACAAGATACATAAGCGTTTGAAAAACAACTCAGAAAGGTTTCAGTGTTAGATACGTTTAGGTTATTTGATATAAAGTAAACACCCGCATGTATTTGAGACCGACGAAACATAGACCCAGAGAAACAATATTTCTTGGAACACATGTTCTGTTTTATATAATAGGACTACAGTTCCAAATTATATCATTCTATGTTGATTTATATGTTATATGATGTTTTCTTAGCGTTATCTACTACTAGAAAGACTGTAAGCAGGGGAAATTACAATAACAAGGGTTACATAAATGAGTAGGATAAACTTCAAATTTCTAACAGTGCATTGAGAGTATTACCATAGCAACCACAAAAAAATAAATAAAAATTCGAAAGACACAAAAAGCAGACAGAAAGAACTACTGCCACTCAAAGTAGAACATTTTACACCTTCTATAACAAAACACAATTATGAAACTATTAATACTTTAATTAAAATTTTATTATTCTTGTATTATAATGATTATGCAAGATATATAGTTTATTTACTAACTCTCAGAAACAACTTTTATGGAAGTTTATTTCAAATCAAACACATTTTATTGTAGCAGCATTACTAAACTTGAATGAATCACAGTATTCTGGTTTTCACTAGCGTCTGTGTTTTCAATGTGACCCTGGTAATGTTTATAATTTATTTTAATATACAAGTTTGCGCGAGAAGTTTATGTTGTTATTTTCGTTATTTTTGTATATACTATAAATGTCTATGTTTTCTCAGATAAATGTTAACCAAGAAGAAACTTAAAATTTAGAATCATGGAAATTCGTAAAACATCATTTTTGTTATTTGCTAAAATAAAAACTAGTTTATATGGTACATTTTCTCACAAAACGGTACCTGAAAAATGTATTCTTACAGTAAATTTATTAAAAAGATCAAAGAGTGATAACGTTACAAATGTTTACGAATATTTTCACTCTTTAACACGCGATCGGTTTTAGAATTGCTTATGGCTTACACTGTAAAATATCTCTTTTATTTACATACTGTATAGTTCACCGGTGGGACAGCGGTAATCTACGGATTTACAATGCTAAAATCCGGGATTCGATTCCCCGCAGTAGATACAGCATATCGCCCAATGTGGCTTTGCTCTAATAACAAAACAAACAAATACACAGTATGAAGTATTTCAAATTTATAGTTGAACGCTAAACAAATTTCGGTTTTCATGTGCATTGACAAAGTGATTCTTGGTCTAACCTTCTATACAACAACCAATGGTTGTATCATATAAAGTATTTTCTTTAAAATATTTTAAATTAATTCGCGAAACATAAATCAGTCCTAAGTTTCTCAAATTCGGAGTTACAAATTTTGCTGCATTGTATTTTATTACTTAACTGGTCTGTTTAATGTGTCGCCATCTATCATAAAACATACTCTGCTTATATATATTTCTTGAGATTTAAAACCGAAAAGTTATTTAATATAAAATGCAAATAAATAATTTAAAATATTCTTTCCAGATTAATTAAAACCTGTTATCAACAATTATAAATAATAAAAAATAAATATTCACATTTATAAAAGCGCTCTATAAACAATTTATAATATGTTTTCATTTTGTTCCATTCGTTGAATGTGCCCCCCAGTGGCACAGCGGAATGTCTGCGGACTTACAACGCTAGAAACCGGGTTTCGGTACCCCTGGTGGGCAAAGCACAGATAGCCCTTGTGTAACTTTGTGCATAATTAAAAACAAACAATCGTTAAAGGTAAACAAAATAATCGTTGACAAAACTCTTACTTCAGTGCAATTCATGGTATTCCGAATTTTCTTAAATATTTCCACAGATATACCGTTTACTCTAAATATGAAGTTCAAAAATAACTTCCGCTTCAGAGCTTTTATTGGTATTAGCTTATTATGACTTAATCATTATTTTGACTTAAACATTATAATTATTTCTAAGCAATCGCATAAAATAAGCAATCGTTTCATTGCCTTTCTTGAAATTCGTATTTTATAATGTTACAACGCGCGTAACTGAATGTCTAAAACATTATTGGAAATCACAAAAAACAATTGTTTATCAAAACTTTTGGAGGTGAATTATTTTAAGTTATTTAACCTGGAACTTTTCTGCCATCCAATTGAAACCCCCCCCCCAGTAGCATAGCGGTATGTCTGCGGACTTACAACGCTAGAATCCGGGTTT
>NW_013666196.1:415163-417219 GCF_000517525.1 Limulus polyphemus | reverse complement strand
CCCCCCACGTAGCATAGCGGTATGTCTGCGGACTTACAACGCTAGAATCCGGGTTGTATACCCGTGATGGGCAGAGCACAGATACGCCCATTGTGTAGCTTTGTGCTTAAAATTAAAAAACAACCAAAAAACAATCCAATTGAGATCGTCGAAAATATTTCCGTACCAGGTCTTTATAACAAATTGTTCATACAATGATTTTCTCATTTAATATGATATTGAGATAAATGAATGTCATTTAACATAAATGAGTGAAAGTAAGCATTTGCGTAAGAAACCTTACAGTGTAAAATGTTAAAAAAACATGTGAACTTTTAAATAAGCTTCCCACCGGTGGCTGAGAGTAAAAATCCGGTTTCGATACCCTCTGTGGGCACAGCACAGATAGCCTATAAGAAAGCCGGCATATTAAAATCATAGATATATTAATTATTGTCTCATAGTAAAATAGCTTTACATTCTAAATTATAAGTATGCGTTTTTGTAATGTGAAAATACTTTGTATTTACTATGAGACATTATTGGACAGAGTGAGAAAAAAATTACATTAATTTAACTCAGCCTTTTTGACAAAAGTAATTTGTTATATATATTTCTAGAAATATTATTTATTAGAACAAAAAACATCATATTCAATGAAGGAAATATGTAAAAGCACGCGCTAGACGTTTCGCCAGATAAAGACATTTTTTTGCATTTCCACAACAAGTTGCTCATCATCGACTGACAGAGTTACGATTTCTATGCCCAATGCAATTTGAAATTTCAATTATTTCATCATATATGATACTTTAGGTTTCATTGTGCTAATGACATTAAGCAAACATCTATGAAAGAAAGTGAGATCACTCCATTAAATTAATTTAGCACTGACAGAAAAACTGTGAGTTTAATTAGATCCTAAGTTCTATCGATGCCATATGTATAGGAGCTCAAATTTGTACAACAAAAAAAACAACAAAATTTTGTTTAAAGGGTATATAGAACTCTGTATTGGGAAGAAATGGGAAAAAACGTAGATTACTTACTTACTGTATGCCAAAAGAAACAAGCCAATATTAGTCTGGATCATGATGTTCAAAATCAAATTTATCAATATGTTTAGGTTTAAAGCCTGAAAAGAGCGACTACTTGATTATCTGAAGCCATGTAACTTTTAAGATATGTGTATGTGTACATAAATAAAATAATATAAAAAACTACATTTTATTCTGAGGAAAATAATGATTTAATATAACAATTAATAGATTTACATTTGTTAAATTCAACAACCAGATTAAATAGTATATATGAAACACACACACACACAGACAAAGAATAGACAAAAATAGTGCATGGAGAAAAACTATAAAACATATTATTATAGAATATTAACATACGAAAGTAACACCAACAATGAAATCTTGAAATAATATTTGTCAAATTCAACACACAACCACAATAATTACAGGAACGTCTTTATTTGAGCGGTATGAGCCTTTAAAAATACAGGAATTCGAAGTTAAGTTTTTGGTAATGCGATATTAAGGTTTTGGTAGATACTAGTGCTGCCAGAATTTTGTTGCAAGCGAAACCATTATTCCAGCCAGACAATTCTGACTTTGTTTTGGAGACGAAACTTCAACTGAATATTAATATATTTGGGATAAAACTGTTGCACAATTTATCAATCACTGTTTCATCGCCTGAAGCCAGGCTATATGTGCAATGAAGATATTGGCTGGATTAGCGTTGTTTTTTCAGTTATAGACTGATATCTATTCAACATCCACCTGCAATAGTTATGAGCTTGGAAAGCGAAGAAATAAGTGACTAGAATTTGCTATATAACCAATGTTTCTTAGGATGTTTAATGTCTAAAAGAAAGTACAGGGCTAGTAAAGCATCTGACTAGACAAATGTAAACTGTACAGAAAATACATGCTTAAAACATTAACATGGGATTCGGTGGAGTATTTAAAGGACCAGATGACTGTATGAATAGAACAAAAAATCACTTGTAACCACAAAGAAGTAAGTGACCCTCTCCATCTAGATTGTTTGTTTGTTTGTTTTT
>NW_013666196.1:402844-414163 GCF_000517525.1 Limulus polyphemus | reverse complement strand
CTTACACTGCTAAATTAGGGACGGCTAGCGCAGATAGCCCTCGTGTAGATTTGAGCGAAATTCATAACAAACAAACAAGCACGCTTTTACAGACAGTTACTTTACAATCGAAGTTCACGTTCTTTCTATGTTTTTCACAAATAAAAATGTAGTGACAATTTGCTCATCTTCTGGTTAAGAGCTGGTTTTATTAGCTTAAAAGACATTCTAAGGTAGATTCATCCCGGGAATGGAAGATAATGCAGAAGAACAGAGTTAGGTACAATGTCACATTCGTTTAGTTAGTGTTTGTAACACCACTGGTGTTGTAGATTTTGGCATTACGGTTTTATTCGGCTACAGAGACTCCTAGTGGTTATATATATATATATATATATAATCCTTGTTGCATCTCGGGCACGTGAGCCCATATACCACCAGCGGAATATTCAATAGATGATATTTGTCTTCAAAATTGAAGAGTCATTTTAACTTGGACTAATTTAAAGACACGCTTTAACTGAACGTGTGCATGTAACTATTTAATAATATTCTTTTTATCAGGTATAAAATAGTGCCTAGGTAGAGTATGACTCAAGTAACAGTTATCTTTGGAACATCTAACATAGGTAGATGGAATATTTAGTTTATAATTTTTGTGTGGATTATTCTATTTAGGAATGACAATGGAAACATTTGTTTAATGTTCACAACTTCTGCTTCAAAAAGGTTTTGATTTTCTGATCATTTGAACGCTCTAGGTAGCAGGATTTTTCAATATTTAAGGAACATGTCGTTCAGACATTGTTATAGAGAATTTAAAAGTGCTAACGAATGAAAGTCTTTCCTTCACGGATTAGTCAGTTTACGATTGTTATTGTTTGGCCTACAAAAATACTTACAAACAGTAAACCAACCACAACACTGTTCACGCTTGAAGTTTCAAGTACATCCATGTTCATCACCAAAATGGCTCAAATCTTTTAAAGTTATGAATCTGTATTAAACTCTAGATTAGAGACAGCTTTTGAGGTGTTATAAGTAACAAGGTCCTCCAAACAGGAAATGGATCTAGTGTTAGAGACAGCATTTGAGGTGGTAATAGGGTCCTCCAAACAGGAAATGGATCTAGTGTTAGAGACAGCATTTGAGGTGGTAATAGGGTCCTCCAAACAGGAAATGGATCTAGTGTTAGAGACAGCTTTTGAGGTGTTATAAGTAACAGGGTCCTCCAAACAGGAAATGGATCTAGTGTGTCTTCTTTTCGCACAAACTCCAATTCGGTAAATGATGTGAATTTTGCATATATAAATTAAGTCTTGAGTTTTTCCCACGTTTTGATCAGATCAAGTAAGTTTGCTCAATAAATGCTAAACGTAAAGGTCAACGTTCCATTGCTTTTTATCATTTTTCTAGTTTTTTTCACTACTGTTTTACGAGGTGTTATACACGTTTAAGTTAACACATACTTTTTACTAGCTACGATATGTCAACGCAATTGTTTGAAAGTGTTATGTGTTGATAGGAACATATTACGAGGTGTTGTTTGCGTCATCATTTTGCTATACTTCAATATCACCGAGTCTTCAGCCGATTTTTTATTAGCTCTCAACCCTTTGTCATGAACATTTTTACTATATCACCTCTGTATAACATAAGTTGTTTCAGACATAAGTTCCCTGTTTCATACATAATTTCATTAACGAAAAAGCTGTTGTTGTTTATAATCGCTTCCATATTAGATGGAGGGGGAAACGAAAATTGAATGTAAAAATCAATGCAAACGTGGCTTTTTTCAGATTTATTTATATCTATATAAATAATACGCTTGCGTTTGTCTTTCCCGAACTTTTCTTGCAAATTTCTTTATCAAATGCTACAAATCTCATATCGTTAGAAAGGCCTTTGTCCGAGGAGTCCGGATTGCATATTGGCTTTTCAATTCAGAATACCTTACCTGTTGTTTGCTTAGTCAAACATTTTAATGCAACAAGTGTGCTGCACGATTGCACAATGTCATTATCATTACGTGACAACTGCTTTGATTTCAACTTTAATTTTTTTTATTTGCAAAGTATTTCACACAAATAACACTTAACCAGCGCGCAATTTCCTAAAAAAATTAACATTACACTAAATACAATTTCTATTGGCTTTTTCGACCTATTTATGTCTAAAATACGAATGCGCAGTTCGTTCATGACCATATTCTTATCATTTTGTGAACACTCATTCAGACGTTTATGCATATTCAGCTAAATTTGCCTTCATTACAACTTGACATTTATTTTACCTTGCAATGACTTAGCCTCCATTGTTCGTTTCGTAGCCTACTATAACACCTTTTAGCTACTTTTTTCTTTAGTATGGGTTTTATTCTTCGCTTTTGTGAGTTTATTTGTTTCAACTCATAAAACTGTCATACGTTGAACGCTCATAACTGTTTGATACTCTGTATACTATTATAAACACCATTACGTTACTTTATTGTTTGTTTTATTTGTAGTTTTATTAAATAAAGTTACGTCTACCGCGTATTTTATTTTTTAAATAGACCAGGATTCATCGACCAAACATATAATGCCTGCAAGAAAGCGTGCGTGAAAATTGTTTTTTGTTTTGAATTTCGCGCAAAGCTACACGAGGGCTATCTGCGCTAGCCGTCCCTAATTTAGCAGTGTAAGACTAGAGGGAAAGGGCAGCTAGTCATCACCATCCACCGCCAACTCTTGGGCTACTCTTTTACCAACGAATAGTGGGATTGACCGTCATATTATAACACCCCCACGGCTGAAAGGGCGAGCATGTTTGGTGTGACGGGGATTCGAACCCGCGACCCTCAGATTGCGAGTCGAGCACCCTAACCACCTGGCCATGGCCGGGCCTCTCCATCTAGAGAAAAGAAAGACACAACGGAAGCTTCTCTTGATCAAAAGTCAGTGCTATAGGACAGAGTAATATAATCTTAAAAGAATGGTTTGTCATCTCCAATTACAGGGAAAGAAAAAGAGTACACAAATGATTTTGTTTATTTTAGTGGGTAAGCAAAAACGTATAAATCAATACAATTAATTTGTTATGAACAGACAACAATTGTTCCACGAAATAAACTTGGTGTTCAGTTTTTGAAAAATCGAGCTGAATAATGATTGCCAACCTAAAGTTTTTTCTATAATGTAAATGGCTTTGTGTCATGTCACTCGGCCATACATTTCAGTCTGCTTCCCAGAAACTGAGAATTATGTTTTAATATATATTGAAAAAAGGTTGCATTTAAAGCAAGTATTACGATGCTGCAGTTGAACAACTCTATAATACAGCATTGTTTTGAGCTGCAGCATGGTAATGTAGTTTGGTTTGTTTGGAATTTCGCGCAAAGCTACACGAGGGCTGTCTGCGCTAGCCGTCCCTAATTTAGCAGTGAAGGAGTAGAGGGAAGGCAGTTAGTCATCACCACTCACCGCTAACTCTGGGACTACTCTTTTACCAACGAATAGTGGGATTGACCGTCACTTTATAATACTCCCACGGCTGAAAGGGCGAGCATGTTTGGTGGGGCGGGGATTCGAACACGCTACCCTGAGATTGCGAGTCAAGTGCCCTAACCACCGGGCCTGGTAATGTAGATGACTTAACGTTCAAATATTTGATACCATGCATCTCTAAAAGCCATAGCAACAGAATAAACATGTAAACAAGAGTGATTTCATTAGTGGATAAACTTTGTTAATAATTAACAGAAGGTTCAGTAAGAACAACTAAAAGATACAGATCTAACTTGGATATTTGTAGATGTGCAGTGAGTGAAAGCACTTTCTTTACATATCATAGAAGTTGAATGCAGTACAGATGCACACATCCTTTGACACTTGTACAAGCATCCACAAACGGAAGATAGTCTCAGTGGTCTCAATGGCTATTAAGCAGAGCATAGTTTGAATGTACATGATGTAATGATTACAGGACATTGAAATATTTCTGACATTACTGCTCAGATATAAAAGCCACTTATTGTAATGTATTGTCTATCACCCTCTGAAGATATGTTAAAGCATCCACTGGAATCTTTAGAACACCTAACGTCTTTATTGCCTAATTCGTCAACAGATGGAGCAAAGGCAACACATCAAAAGAAGCGTAATGACAAAACAGTTAAGGGACAAAACTTTGGAACATGGTGGTTGGATTAATTCTGGTATGCACCAGCAATGTATATACAATTCATTTATTGCTGAACAAGTTCTTATGTTACACTTCACCTGTTCAATCTGTAAAATTGTGAGATGCAGCAGACACGTGACATGCAAAAATGTACTGACAAAATAAAGCCATAGGTATAGGCTGGAACATGAGTTATACCATCCTGACTTGGACGATCATGAAGAAGATGATCTAAGTACCATTCTGACGGTTCATAATGGGCCAGAGGAAGAAGGAAGCAAGTGTAAACAATTCAGCTAGGACTGAAACTGATCAACTGTTATGTAGGCTTAGAGACCAAAGCTTATAGCTGTGTATGGTTGAGGAACCCTGAAATTAAATATGGTATAAAATACCTTACATTGTATAATATAATGTAGTATTTCTTCAATACAAGTATCCTGAAATCCATCAGGCATTTTACCTATGACTTTGTTTGTTCGAAGTTAAGCACAAAGCAACACAATGGGCTATCTTTGCTCTGCCCACCACGGATATCGAAACTCGGTTTATAGCGTTGTAAGTTCGCAGACATATTGTTGTGCCACTGTGGGGCATATAGCTATGACAGCTGAGGTTATTGGACATAAGCATAGAATGCTTATAGTTTTTGTGCCTGTTATTGCCAGGAATTCAAAAATACTGATAAGTAAAAAAAGGGCTTTGTAATCTCTACTTTCCATAAACGTAGTATAATATGATGTTATGGTGAACTTTAGCAGATGTTTACCTCAGAGACTGCTTAATTTTATTATTAATTTTCCATATAACATCACATCTCTGAATTCATAGATCTGTTGTACTAATGTTTTAGATGTACAGTAAGGGGGTTAAATCTATTAATAAACAACGTGGTAAGAAATTGGATTTTGAATGAATATTTTTCATTATACCAAGTGCAATAAATTTCTCGACCTATAGATGGCAATAATACAACAAAAGACATGACTACAGGTGTTAGCAGTCAGCCGTAATAGTGAAAGGGTTTTGGTTTCAATATATATCACTCACAGTTTCTTTGTATATCAATGTAAACTGTATAGTTGACAACATAAATTGAGGTAGCGCGAATTACAATGAAGAGGCCATTTTACACTCAATTCACGTGTGATAGCATTTCTTCAGGTGTAAAGCTAAAATGATCAGGTTTTCTGATTTGGCAGAGTTGCAGAGGATGTGCCTAAATATTCCCTTAAATATCGGCTAGTACAAAATGCTCAGTGTATGTACTTTTATTTAACATGTTTCTAAATCACACAAATTAGAAAGCTCTTATCAACTTTTAAAATAACCACAAGATTCCTAACACCAAGAAAGATATCCTGAACTTAACATTTCTGAAACAAAAGTAAGATGTTTAAGCCAGTTATCAAAGGACAATATGCCTATATAGATTGAGGAAGATCAAAATAATCAGAAGTCTGTATTCAAGTTCAAGACACCAGAAACCATAACATAGATGGTCACCCATTAGGTACCAACCTGACTGTCAATATTTGCTCCTTTTTCTGTGCTACTTGGCTTGAAATTCACAAAAGTTTGGTTTTGTTGTCAATTTGCTATTCTTAGGCTACAGAAAGAATAGAGGCTTGTGCATTACTTCAAAAGGCCGAGGAACAGTGTCAAAATATTTGATCCAATTCTGGATGCCACATAAAGATATTTACTAACTGAAACTTGACTAAACTTAAACAATACTTGACCAAGTCTAAATGGGCGATCTGATGAAGGAAGATATGATGTACAAAACTACAGATCCTGTTTTTCTCCTTTTAAACATCTAGGTGAAAAATCCAGGCAGGCACTATTTTAATGTATATATATATATATATGAACTTTATGCTTAAATTTGTGAGTTTTATTGGCGACCTCTACATTTATGACTAAATCCTTTCAGGCTTTTCGGGAATATAGTGCATAACTTGTAAAAGATAACTAGGTGAGCTTATCCTAAAAAAGACTGTATAAATATAAAAAACATTAGAAACGAAAATCAAAGGAGAGAACTTTTTTTTGCACTATTACAGTAATGTTGAAGACAGTTTTAAAGCTAATGAGAGTGAAATTGTGGTATTATGTTTGTAACATCTGATAGCTTAAAAAATTAATGTATATCTTTATTTAGATATACTAGCCCTTTTGTTTTTACAATTCCACTACAAATAGTCTAGCTTACACGTTTTTCCTTAAAATGATGTGCTCATACTTGATTTGCACTAACGTTACTGTATCCCATTGCATTCCACAGGAAACTGGCCCCGGAACAAATGTATTTTGTTTTCTTGAGTTTATATTAGTGAAGTATTTTATCTGGCATTAAGTAGCTTGGGTAAAATAGTGGTATTGAGGGAAGATGTCCATATTAGAGAAAACTACTTTGTATTCTTCTGCTATTGTGGCTAATCTAAACGACTTCTAAATAAGACAAATATTAAATATAATTACAAACAATGTTCTTCAGTGGAATTACATTGGTATTTGTAGACTAAATCGGTCAAGCTTCTTACGATGTAAGTCTTGCCATTCTTCTTTTACAGAAAATCTAGCTGCTTTAAAGAATAGGCAGTATTCACGTCAATTTAATATTGTAGTTGTGTCAGAGTAAATGAGCTTTGTCTAGTCTGTTTCTCAATTATAATGTAACTTAACAGTAATAAATCTTTTAAGAAAAACGATGCGAGCTCCTATGTCTAGGTTAGGTTAGCAACAACAGCAATGACTAACTTGTGATTGTGTTTTCATGAAAAGATATTGGATAAGTTAATACTCTTTATAGATGACATGTTGGTGACGCATTTGTCATTTTCTACTCGAAAAGTCGTACATTTCAGTAATATTTGAACAGTGTATGTGCTAATGTAAAAATCAAAGAAGAACAAAAGAAGCTGAACTTAAGATACTTTTTCCTTCCAGTTGTTTATTAAAAAGATAAAAAGACATAGCAAGGTTTATTTAAGCTTACTTTTTATAAATGTTACAGTACTATTTTCCTAAGTCTTTTTACTTGATTTGAATTAATAATTTTCTTAATCTGATCTATAGAATTATTAGTACCTATGAATTTTCCATAAAGAAGTAAAGTGCAAACATATAATGCTTACAACGTTTTTTTTTCCTAAGTTTATGAATGATAAATGCTTAAAAGAAAATCTTGACGAAGTTATCGCCTCCTCTTATTCCGCAAAAATAGTGTTTCAAAAAATTGTAATACGATTGTGTTACCGTATACTGGATAACATGCTGTTAAATTCAAAACTAATTAAACTAACATGGTATATACATCTCCGTATACATTATTATGGATAAAATTTGTTTAACTTCAAATAGTTTGTACTTACCTTATAATTACCTAAAGGACACTATAGGTAATTATAAGTGCTTGTATTTTACACGCATAAAACAACATTGATTGTTAAGAATTATGAACAAACCCTACATTGTAAATCGTATATTAGCAAATAGCAATGTGAAAATAAACAAATCATTTCAAGTATATTGCTATGAAGTCAAGTGTTACGAACATTGGTTGGAGTTTAAAGGGGCAAGAAAATAGCTGGCTTTTGTCAGTCTCTAAGGGCTTAGGGAATTATCAAAGGGAGAAGCTGTCTTTCTTTTTCAGCTTCTGTGTAAGATTACACGACCTCATAGGCTTATGAGATGGTGTAATCCGAGATAAAGGAAACAGGTGTGCTCAGCGTGGTTTTTGAGAAAGGAATATAAGAGACAGGTGTTCAAGGAAAGAAGGGAGAAGACCAAAAGATGTGAGAAAGAACAGAGGAAGAAAATATGCTGCCAGTAAAAAACAAAACTGTAATTATATGCGTTGTTGATTATAGAAATAAACACAAATTTATTATGTTTAAATTCACATGTATCAATTCCTGATAAGTATAAGTACAATCTTAATAAAGTTGAAGATAAAGTAAATTGCAATTATAGTACGATTGTAACAAAGTGGTGTCAGAAGTGAGATTCATCAAATCGTTAAGAATCGAAACCCACCAAAGAAAGAAGATGGAACCACGTTAACAAAACCGAGGACGAAAGTCAACTGAAGCAGTGAAAGAGAACAAGTTTCCTTTTCTTCTTATTTTGCCTGTTTTGGTTTTGATGGTGGTTCAGTTAATTCTTACTGGTTATAAAATGTGTGGTTCATTGTTTAAGAGTAGAGAGTAACACTAGCATGCATGTAAATAAATGCTCGTAAGTAGAAACTGAGAATAAACACTTGAAAGTAGAATCTGATAATAAATGCTGGGGAATAAAAGCTGAGAAAAACTATTTAGAGCTACAGTTAGAAGATAGGCATAACCAGAGGGAATTCGAGTTGGTGATGAGTAGAAAGCAGGATTATTTTTGTGATAGGGCTAATATACATGAAAGAAGCAAAAAATAGCAAGGATATGGTGAGGAAATTACTTTCCCCTTTCCTGGAAAGGCTTTAGCAGCATACAGTAAGATTGGAAGCGCAGATGAATTAAAGTATGATGTAGTGAAATCAGCTATTTTAGAGATGTACGAGTTAAGCTTGGAGATTTATTGCAGGAACTTACTAGAGTTAGAAAAAAACAGCAAATGGGGAAGTTAGAGTATGGAAAAATGCTGCGTGAGTTGCTACTTAATTGGTAAAAAAAGATCTAACTGAACTGGAGATGCTAACAAGATTGTATATTTGATGTTGCAATAGCAAAAATTTTAAAGTAAAATATCACACAGTTAGTAGTATGATTAAAAGACAGGAAGCCAACAAACACACGTGAGACAATGATGTTAGCAGATGAACATTTAGTGATGAGGAAACATAGTGGGTTGAAAGTAGGTGACAATCAAGTTAGTGAAACTACTCACCACAACCAAATAAAACCGAATCAACGCCTCCAAAGAACTGTAAGGAAATTTTTTTTGCAGAGTGATTTTATAATTAAGGAAAGAAATTACAAATCTCCACCAAAATGTTTTATATGTGATCAAGTTGGGCATATAGATAAATTCTATAGGCAGAATAAGAAAACTGTGGAAAGAAGGGGAAATCTAATGTGTTGTATTGAAGATATAAAGCAAATTTCAAATAAATATTTAGAAGAAGTGATAATAAATGGGCGAGCCATAAATGAATTAAGGGATATTTGGTGAGAAAAGAGTTAGTAAATGATAATCAACTCACAGGTTTTAAAGTAGGTCGCGAACAAGTAATTAAATGTGAATTAGAAGATGGAAGTGGTAGAAGAACCAAAAGTAACTAAACTCGGATGAAATTATTATTACTTTCGAGAAGGAGTGTAGAGGGTAAATGCAATTGGAATGACACAATAAATGATATGGATCAAACAATACTCCCAAAGGAATGTAGACAGACAGTATTAGAGTCAGGGCATGGTGAAATGTTGGCTCAACATTTATACGTGGCTAAAAGAATAGATAGGATCATTTATAATTACTACTAGCCGGGTATGTTTGGTGATATAAAAATTTATGTTAGGAGCTTTTCAGAATGTCAGCTAGGTAATTAGAGTGGCATAAATGTAAAAGAAAAAATATTGATTAATTTATCAGTTTTAGTGAACACTTTTATTTCGTTAGCGTTAGTGTTATTGGACCATTTCCAGTAAATATATTGTGACAGGGGTTGATCCTTCCACTACAGATGTACAAGCAGTAGCACTAGATTTTACAGAAACAAAGAAAGTAATGCGAGAGCTAATAGTGGTGTTCTCATGGGTCCGGTTTCCCGAAGAACTCTTATCAAATTTTGGTAGTAATTTTCAATCGAATATGATGCAAGATTATGGAAGGTGACGGGAGAAAGAAGGAAACACACTAGTCCTTATGGACTCCAAACAAATGGAATATGTGAGAGAGCAAATGGGAAAATTAAGGCCCTGCTAAGAGTATTGGTGCAGAATAATCCTGTTGACTTGGATGTGATATTGCCTTTTGTGCAAATTGCATATGGTAGAGATGTTAAGGATCAATTAGACTTAACAAGAATAAGTTGATCGAGAGCTAAAGTCAAGTCACGAAATATGTTAGCATATGTGACCAGCTTGAGACAAGGTTAGCAAACGGGTAGAAGCAAACGGTTAAAGCTAGTGAGAAGAGTACATATAAACAAAAGTTTCACTATGATAAGAATGGTAGAGAACGGAAACTTAAGTAAATAAGTTACTTACGGTACTGGATCTAGCACCCGAAAATAGTTTAGTGGCAAGATGGACATTTTCCTTCCTTATAATGAATAATGTTAGTAAAGTGACATATGAGTTAGATTCAGGTTATGAAGAATTAGTGAGAAAAACATATCATGTAAATACGTGTAAACCATGGTACACTAACGTGGTTTTAGAGGCTAATAGTAGTAACAAGAGTGAATATAAAACTTTTAAAATGTTTGAAGGATTAAGTCCTAAGCAATTATAGGAAATGCATAGATTATTATATTATATTTGATTATAGGCCTAGGCAGACTTAATTAGTTAAGCACGCGATAAAAGTAATCTTTAATAACATTGATACTTGAAATAGTCAGTAGTTGGTGAAACTCCATAATTACAGAATTGAGGGAAAACAAGACAAGTGTATGTTTCACAAATAGATTATTTATTCACAACCATGGCTTCGCCAGTAAAGTACCCGATGATGCCTTTACTGGCGAAACCAGGATCGTGAATAACTGATATATTTGTGAAACGTACAATTGTATTGTTTCTCCTCAATTTTGTAACCTTCAATGTTACAATAAAGGAACCCCAAAAGAGATTGTATACCATTTGAGAGAAACTCTAAAAAGGAGATAGAAAAATTATTAAAAGGAGGAAAAGCTAGGGTATCGTCTATCCTTTATGCATCGGATGTAATGTTATGTACTAATCTGAGGAGGTTGAATGAGGTTACATCTCGTCAATTTTATATTGTGGGATTTTCGCCCACTCTTGCTTCAAAACTTGGAGTAGATCGCTCTTCGAAGTTGGTTTTTTTGGTTGATTCTTTACTTGCTGGTCGAATATGGCCCATAGGTTTCCGACGGGGTTCATGTCAGGAGATTGCATCGGCCAGGGCAACTTCTGGATACCATTTTCTTCCTGCCACTTGTGGGTGTTTTTAGCAGTCTGACACGGTGCTCCATCTTCCTGGAACAACGTT
>NW_013666196.1:401872-402676 GCF_000517525.1 Limulus polyphemus | reverse complement strand
ACATAAAGTATCTAGGCCGCCTAGTTGGTAAAGGATAGATAGAGTGTCTAGGCTACATGGTGGGTAAAGGATAGATAGCGTGTCTAGGCCACATGGTGGGTATGGGATCGATAGAGTGTCTAGGCTACATAGTGGGTAAAGGATCGATAGAGTATCTAGGCCACGTGGTGGGTAAAGGATAGATAGGGTATCTAGGCCACATAGTGGGTAAAGGATAGATAGAGTATCTAGGCCACATGGTGAGTAAAGGATAGATAGAGTGTATAGGCTACATGGTGGGTAAAAGATAGATAGAGTGTCTAGGCTACATGGTGGGTAAAGGATCGATAGAGTATCTAGGCCACGTGGTGGGTAAAGGATAGATAGAGTATCTAGGCCACATAGTGGGTAAAGGATAGATAGAGTATCTAGGCCACATGGTGGGTATGGGATCGATAGAGTGTCTAGGCTACATGGTGGGTAAAGGATCGATAGGGTATCTAGGCCACATAGTGGGTATGGGATCGATAGAGTGTCTAGGCTACATAGTGGGTAAAGGATCGATAGGGTATCTAGGCCACGTAGTGGGTAAATTATAGATAGAGTATCTAGGCCACATAGTGGGTAAAGGATAGATAGAGTATCTAGGCCACATAGTGAGTAAAAATAGATAGAGTGTCTAGGCTACATGGTGGGTAAAAGATAGATAGAGTGTCTAGGCTACATGGTGGGTAAAGGATCGACAGAGTATCTAGGCCACGTGGTGGGTAAAGGATAGATAGAGTATCTAGGCCACATAGTGGGTAAAGGATAGATAGAGTATTT
>NW_013666196.1:395959-401862 GCF_000517525.1 Limulus polyphemus | reverse complement strand
TGATAGAGTGTCTAGGCCACATGGTGGGTATGGGATTGATAGAGTGTCTAGGCTACATGGTGGGTAAAGGATAGATAGAGTATCTAGGCCACGTGGTGGGTAAAGGATAGATAGAGTATCTAGGCCACATAGTGAGTATGGGATCGATAGAGTGTCTAGTCCACATGGTGGGTAAAGGATAGATAGAGTATCTATGCCATATGGTGGATAACGGATAGATAGAGTGTCTAGGCTACATGGTGGGTAAAGGATCGATAGAGTATCTAGGCCACGTAGTTTTAGTGTCGTATTTAAGCCTAACATTACTAGCATGTGAAAAGACTTTAGCCAAACAGAAAAAGAGTGCTTTGCAGTCATGTAGGGGCTTGACAAATTAAGAAATATTTCCTTAGGTAATGCATTTATTGTAGACCTCAACCCTTTCATTTGGTTGCATAGAGTGAAGAATGAAAACAGAAAACTGTTGCGATGGAATTTGTTATTACGAGTTTAATTTTACAATTATATATTTATATATATATTACGAACCGTAGTGTCGGTCCGAGCGTTCGTCTGTCTCCTGTTTAAGTAGCTGCACACGCAGGCAAAGCTCAACATTCACTTTTGAAATGACGGGAGAACAGGCATGAATAATGTTGATGGCAAATTGTATTTTGTAAGCAGGATATTCTACACTAAATTGTTATAAATTAATCACACTATCATTCACATTTAAAAGTGTGACGTTACTTAAAGAATAAAAATATAGATTTACCGTATGTTATTATTGAGCGGATATTAGCATGACTGAAATGCTCAACAATTACTTTTCGCTGTGGGCGGTATAAGTAGCTCAGAGCTTTGGCTCAGAGTGAAACCAAAAGTGCAACACAATTGACTTTCAGTAATCCAAATTGATAGATTAACTTAAACTTTCCCCTCACTGGGGACGGGTAATTTTGCTTGTACGTTATAAATTGGTGAGTGGCCATCACAATGCAATCATCCTTTCGCGCATTAAATATTAAGATCAGCCTGTGATCTCGCTGGAAATTAAAACTAGAATGTATTTCATATCGAAACGAGACTTAATATCAATTTAACTAGAATTATAACAAATGCTGTGTGTGAATGTTTGGTTATGCAAATGATAAAGTATGTAACTCTTAATTATCTTATAATAACCTTTTCCTTTTTAGCTTATTTTACCTTAAAGTTACACAATGAACTATTTGCGCTCTCTCCGCCTTGGATTTTAGCGTTTGAAATCAGTAAAATTACCCCTCCTCCCCAGGGGATTCACTTCATCAATCGAAATTTACTAAATTTAATAGAGAACATATTTTCATATTCGTTGTAAACCTGTAATGCGCCTTTCCTTTGTTGATCTTCTTTTACTGGTTATTTTAATACATCTGAAATTCAATATACACTAATTTTTTTGAATACGTTCATATTTCAAATGATATATATATATATATCTCGAATCTAAATACATTATTTATAAATATGCTAATAAAGGCTACAGTGCAGTGGCATAAAATGTTCAGTAATAAACATAAACTTATTTACAAGGAGGAAAATGTAAAATTTCTTCTGAGCTTAACTGCCAGTTATTGGAGATTGGTAAACTTTGCATAGTGAATAGAGTTAGGAAAAGCATGCATGTAAATTAATTATAAAATAGGTAAAGAAACTTTTGATCTTAATTGCTTTTTTTCTTCTTATTTTCTTTTTAATGAAAACGTTAATTAAGTTAATTATTTTTCAATGAGAAGTGTTTTTCTGTAACAATATATTTTTATGATAAACCAAGTATATTAGTTGTTCCACTTTAATTAAATATTTAATTTGTTTGATTTTGTTTTAGCGTAAAGTCTCACAATAGGATATCTGCGCGAGGAATTTAATCCAAGATTATAACGATGTAAGACCATAAACTTACCCCTGACCCACCGGGGTCAATTTACTTAACGAACGTGTTATTGTGACACCTAATTATTCTAAAATAATATTCTTGATTCGTTTTAACTGAATTACAACAAACTTGTCTCTTAGGGTTGATTTAAAACATCAACTGTTGTAGTGTTATTCATTATAATTAAGAGTAACTGTTAGGCATATTCTTTTTAATATTTCTTTATAATTTCGTCTGGACTTATTGAATATTTGACGTCTTTTCATGATTTAAAATTTGAAACGCTCTTTTAATCTTGTTCTCTCTGTTCTTAAGCTGTAATTTTACTTGTCTATTCAAATATATCACATATTCTCCGTATTTTAGGGAAACGTGATTGCATTTATGAATTACACAAGTTACAAATATACGAATCGGATGCGCAGGTTATTTCAAATGTATTTTTAACTGAAGCTATAATAAACATATAAATGTGTGTGTGTGTGTATCTAATTTACCACTGTCGCAACATTTCAGCTTTGTGTCTTGTAAAACTATTTAAAGAGTGTTATTAATCAACCCAACTATTTTGTAGTAAGAGACTGTTGACATTTCATATCTTAAATTATGTGTAACAACCACCGGAGGACATTTGATGGAATGTAATAAATATATATGCTGGATCTGCATACTAAATATGTATTGATTGACTATTATGGGATTAGCATGTGCCAAGACACATGATTGTAAGAAAACGATATATAGATACATATACATCAGAAAAGTTGGCAAAAAAATAACCAAGAGTTTATCTTTAAGTCCTTCTGAGGTAGAAATAGCGAAACAACTATAGAAAACCGCTACCGAGAGTAGCCACTAGTTTTGTCTATGATTTCATAAACATAAGGTATTTGGTGTGTGAAACCATATCACATGTACCTGAATATATGTTCTTGTAAATGTAAATAAATGAATGTTTGTCGAATGTTCATCTCGACTTCACACTCTATACAGTTATCAATATCGTCCCCATAGAAGATGAAGAATTTCTCTTCTCCATATAAACATTTGTATGTTACATATCTCCCCCCCCACCATTTTACAGTACTGTTTCGTCAAGTTTAATTCTCTATAATTTGTTTGTTTGTAATTAAGCACAAAGCTACACAATGGGCTATCTGTGCTCTGCCCACCACGGGCATCGAAACCCGGATTATAGGGTTGTAACTCCGCAGACATACCGCTGTACCACTGAAGGGCCCATAATTTGTAATCTGATACTATAGAATTTTCCCTTTCGAATAAAGAGCAATTGAAAAGTTATTTACTTGCTCAATAGACATTTAGGCGTTATAATGTTTTATTTTCATAATATGTTACTCCTGTAATTATTTTGTAATATTAACATAACAGTTAAATAGGATGATAAAAATACTTGACGTATTGTTCTAGAATAATATCCACACACAAAAAAAAATCATTTGTATCATACGTATATATATTAGTTCAATTATATATATATGCACAGAAATATATTTGTAGATCTGTTTGTTTGTTATTAAGCACAAATCTATACAATGGGCTATTCATGCCATGCCCCGATTTTTAGCGTTAAAAGCTTTCAGACCTGCCACTGAGCCTCTATGGTGGAGCTATATCAGTAGAATACCCAATTTATTTGTTTAACATTAAACTGACTGATCATGGGATGTACCGGTATACAGCTTGATATATATATATATATATATAGTCCGGAAGCTGGGAGAGGAAGCGATTCTTAAAGTATTAAAATGTGTTAAGTGAATTATTGGAAGTGGATGAAGTGATTTAATAGTCTGGAAGCTGAAGGGGCCAGGGGTCACCAGTTAGGGTGAAAGTTTTTAGTTCGAAGCAAACGATATCTGCTTAAATAGGGTTTAAAAAATTGAACATTAGCATTCTCGCGTTATATTACAGTACAAAATTAAGAATCCAAACATATCTTGAGAATGGCACAGGAAAGCATACACATCATTTCGATAACTGAAACAGTGAAATTAACCCAACTTTGAAGGATGCTCTTCCTGATTTGCATGTTCTAAATGGATATACAAACCTCTACCACTAGCTTCTGCGGGAAAGCAGATGTGAAGTGTTTTAAATTGGTGATGTCTGAATCAAGGTTTCTTGAACCAATCGTATCCTTAGTGGAGTCATCTGCTCTATGAGAAGGAGTCAAGGGACTCATTGAAGAGCAAGTTTGCCAGGTTTATGTTAATACTCTTCGATATAGATTATTCTTCAACTGTCACGTGCAAGCTACCAGTGTTACAAAAGGAAGATAGCTACAACCAGAAACCCATTAATTAACAACCACTGGAGCAAAACTGAAAGACATATGAGAATAGAAGGCTAATAACTGATTAGATGAAGGAATACCCAAATTTAGGTTCAGTATTTGAATTCAATTTTTGCAATTACAAGAACATAAAAACGTATAATAGCTGCTTCCAATACAAAGCTGTATATTTAAACTGCACTGATGCCTATAACTGCTCAAAATGTCAAACTGAGCTGGCTGAAGATTTTAAAAGTGGAGATGATGCAGATATCAATAGCGATGAAAGCGATTCAAATTAGACTCTTCGGACTTTTTGGCAAATAAGTATGAATTTTTTGTTTAAGGATACCCTTGTGTTTGAACATGGTATAATTTGAGTATATCCATAACTTAAAATGCTAATATGTAGAATCTTAAAAACATCTATTTTCCAAAGATGTTTCCCTTAATTTCAGGAGAAAATTACAAAATTAATTATATCAATAATGAAAAATACGGCTCATTTATGAAAAAAAAAAAAATCAGATTTTTCACTTTGCTAGATTAGTTTGAAATGAAAAGGTGTATTCTAGGAAAGTAAATTGCGTGTTTCAAGTTTTTTCCTCTAATGAAAAGATAGTTTCACAAACACTAGTATTTACACCATTCTGGACCGTAAAATACATCCTTACAAGAATATTTCGATCGGTTTGTTTGTTCTGAATTTTGCGCAAAGCTACACGAGGGCTATTTGCGCTAGCTGTCCCTAATTTAGCAGTATAAGACTAGAGGGAAGGCAGCTAGTCATCACCACCCACCGCCAACTATTGGGCTACTATTTTACCAACGAATAGTGGGATTGACCGTCACAATAAAACGCCCCTCAGCTGAAAGGGCGAGCATGTTTGGTGTGACGGGGATTCGAACCCGCAGATTGCGAGTCGAGCGTCCTAACCACCTGAACATGCCGGGCCGATTTTGGTGCAAAACCATCTATTGTGTAAAAATAGGGTTTCTATCACAATTTTGGTCTACTAATTCAAATAATGCAGAATTTAAAAAACAAAAACAAATAATAATCCACGCCTTTAAGTTGGGAGCAGAAACCCCATACCCTTAAGTGGTGGTTTTGTATAAACCCCTTATCCCTAATGGAGAGGCAAATTACGGAAGAAAATGACAGAAGGAGATAATCTTGAGAAGCAATTGTAATATTTTATTATATATTTATATTTAAGGAAGTGATAATTTGTGGATCTTTCCTTCTTATGGTTGAGCCACTTATGAAATGATTGAGGCGTGTTTTTATGAATTCACTAAGAAGTATAACACGAATCGGCAGACAGCAAAAATTAATACAAAATTCGTGAAGTATTTAGTATCTTTGTATTCTTCATTCTAGATTGCGAGTCGAGCGCCCTAACCACCTGGCCATACCAAGCCATTTTGATTGGCCAACAATTCAATTCTGATAAATTACGTATGAACTATCATTTACTGATGGTGACAAATTTTGACCCATTTCGCTCTTGGAGCATAAGTCACAGTTCACCCTTTCTTCCATAATAGTTATACAAAATAAGAAAGAAATATCATAGAATACAGTTAATCTAATAACTTCTGTATAATAATAACTTCTAATAATCTTCTGTACTCTAATAACACAGGCCTGCGATGGTTTTATTGTCTTGAAATTTTTACATGTTCTAAGGTAATTCCTGTACGCTG
>NW_013666196.1:367940-395122 GCF_000517525.1 Limulus polyphemus | reverse complement strand
CCCTTTTCTTCAGTTTGTTTGTATTTTTGGTAACAAACATAATAATAAAAAATGTTCACTGTGGTAAACGAGATAATAATTTGATTTATGTAAGAGTTTTTTTTCTTCCCGATTTGTAAAAAATCGTTACGTGATAAAAAAATGAATAATATTTTCGAAATCTGCGTAGTTGAATTATGGAAAGTTCGTTATTAAAACCATAACAACACTTATGAAGTTTAAATTCGCAGACCTGTGTAATGTAATAAGTTAAAGATGATGCAGCTGTTGAGAAATATTTTCGTTGCAGGGATTAGGCTCTTTGATTCCCTTAGATTATATCTGAAAATTTTTGTGTCCTTCCTGATAATCTAGAGATCTTTTAAAGCCCTAAAATCTTCTACTGACATTTCTGAACCAAGCTTAGACCATACTCTTCGACAAATAGGATAAAATGAAAAGAGACACCTTTTAGTATTATGTGTAGTCTATGACGTTCTACATTCAGCTTATATTTGCTGCGAAACATGGTCCAGATGGATGTCTTAATAAAATGACCATCATTTGTTGCTAAAGTGACGTTTTCCCGAAGAAGTATGCCTCATGTTCTATGGAAACATTAAGCTAAGAATTACGCTTTACCTTCTTTAGCTGTTAGGAAAATAAGTCCATTTTAAGAGTGAAATACAAAAATACGTTTATGTCTCGTGAATGCTGCTTAACATAATAATTAGCAAACATGACATCGTTCACATCATTATCATTTGTAAAAGAAAATGATTTTAAATGAAATATAAATAATGTTTACACCTAAAACTCTGTGAACACTAGGCTTAACCTTAGATCATTGAAAACACTCGCCATGATATAAGTTACATTGTTGGTCTCCAAAATCATATGTTAATACAATAATTAAGTATGTAGAAGTATGACCAATAGTTATTCAGTTGCGAGAAAATTAACAATGTTTGTCTCCACGTGTATACATGTAAGAAGATATGAAATGCTATTAAATACGCGCGTGTGTGCAAACACACATAATGAAATTAATTATGGTAATTTCTTTGTTTAGTTAGCGATCTAATAATCTTATATTGGCCAAAGTAAAATGATTTAGCCGGATTGACAAAAAAATCAACAAAAACAAAACAAAAAACAATCTGAAGAACAGCAAAAATGCATAATTATATATTATTTTTAAAATTACAATATGTATATACATACTACACTAGTCAAAATTTATCTTGCACATTGTTTAACTAGAGATCGTTTACAGAAAAGCCCCCTAAAGAGCCACCATTAATAAAATGTTTAAATATTTACGATTGTTTATAGTTAAGCACAAAGATACACAATGGACTTTTCTGTGCTGTGACCATCAAGGGTATCGAAACCCGGTTTTTTAGAGTTGTAAGTCCGCAGACATACCGCTGTGCCACTGGGGAGGGGGGGGGGCGCATATTTACGAATGGCAACGATATTTTGAAATTGATTTATTTTTATTTAAGAAAAATATTATTGAAATCTAATGCAAAGAGAGAAATAAATATGAAAAAGGGTTATTTTTACACTAGAGAACTTTAAAATGTTCTGCTTTTGTAATTTTTAAAGCAATTGAAGTTTATGCAGCATTATATTTTGCTTAGGTGTAAAAATGTTGTTCCCCGTTCTTGATTTATAACAAAAACATGGATTGTACGACGTATAACATTGTGAATAAATCACGTAGCACTTAAAAATAAACAATAGAATAAACAAATTAGTTTTTTTATATGGGGAGTGTAACGCAAATTGACGATTGCAGAATATATTACTTTTTACTAAAGTGCAGATATTTGTGGATTAATTTTAATTAAATATATAAACCGAAAAATATAATCATTAGGAAAATACTGGAAGCAGTGTGGATATTCTTGAGATACACTGAGAATTTTCTACTGGCTGGTAGGCTGGGTTTGTTTGTTTGTCGTTAAGCAAAAAACTACACAAATGGACTATTTGTGCTATGGGCACCACGGGTATCGATACCCGAGTTGTAGCGTAATAAGCCTTCAGACGCACCGCTGAGCCTATTGGGGGGGGGGGCATCAGTTTTGGAACATGTTAAAGTTGCTAATGTCTTGAGTGAATATGTCAACTGAAAAAAGGGCCCTCTTCTGAAAACCGTAGGTATAATTTGATTAGGAAGCATATTGATTAGAATAAAATCTGAAGATGAAATATAGTGTGCGATATGTTCTATTAGATGGCGTTTCATCCTGTTCTGTATCATCTGTATAATAAGATATATAAGGAAAGCAGTTTCCAGGAACTTGACTCTACTTGCGTCTTCTCCAGTTATGCAAACCGCTAAAAGTGGTGTAATTGTGTGGGTAACATTCTAATGTCAGAGTGTGTACCCTTTCGTTTTCTAGGAGAGTTAACAACAACCAGTCTACCAAAATGTCGTTTCCAGACACCCCCTTCACAATAATGCATTTTGGTTTTAATAGAACGGTCAAGAGAGCAATGAAATAACCAAACAATTCTGTATAGTTCATCATTGGCTGAAAGACCATGTTAGTCATTTTGCAACCTTCCTATGTCTGCATAATTACTTTATTTCAATCCGAACGATTATCTTTTGGTAGACTTTAGGTATTTTTCTAAGACTAGGATATTATTACAGGCTAGAAAAGTTGGTTAAACTTAATATTATATAAGTTGACATTCAAGTAGCGAAACAATGAAGTAATTTTTTAATATTTTTTTACAAGTTTGTTTGAATTTAACGCTTCAATAATTTTAATTTTAATTGATTTCAATAAATTGTTTAAAATTTTAATGCAATAGTGAAAGTGGTTGTGACACACGAAGGTGTAATATGTAGTTTTACCAACTGTGCACAGTACAATTAGGTCGTGTGTTAGCTCTGGATTTCGAAGCTGGTGAGTTGAGTTCGAATCCGTGCAATACCACAAACTATTGGTTGATTGGGTACTGTTGGTTGCCTACCTTCCCTCCGGTCAGTAGTTCAATGGTGTCATGAGTTTTGTGTAATCCATATTCCTAGGAGATCTAGGTAGGATTGACCTACTTCGTGAAATCTAGAAGTGGTATCAATGAAAAGAGAAAGAGGAGGTAAGTAAGGAATAATTAGTGTATTTAATAGCAGTACTAAGTAAATATTTTGTTAATTCATTGATCCCAAAAATATTTGAGTGAGACCTCATAAAATGAAACAAATTGCTTATTATGTGTGTCGTGTTAAAATTCTAGTTATGTATTAATATTTCAATTTACAAATAATTATTGCCTTACACTTTACGTATTTCTTTTTCTTCACAGCCTTACTGAGCCTTTCGTCCGCTAGTGTTATTGTTAAGAACATAGCTTTACAATGTGCTATCTGTGATCTGCCCATCGCGGATATCGAAGCCCGTTTTTAAGGATTATAAGCCCTATGACTTACAGCTGAGCCACAGGGGATTGACGCTAGGATTTTCTTATTGATCTGCGTAAGCTCATGTGAAAAGTTCGAAACTGACCATACTTATTAAAACAATTGATAACACCTTATTAAGAATTTCCTAGAGTTTCAAATACGAATTTGAATAAATTGATTCATAATTTTAATACAGTATTCCTTATAATATAAACACATATCAATATTTTATTTGATTACATGAAATACAAACTTCTATGAATTTCTCAAAATATATATACACTAAGTTTATCATATTTTGTAAACTAAAGTTAGCGAAAATTAGAATCCTAAATTTAATTTTGTTAAAGTCCTCAATGTATTTCCAGCTTAAGTGACAAAAAGTTTCCTTTTCTTAGATAGAGGACATAGCATGCATTCGGCCGAGAAGTTACTTCCAAGGCTTTAAATAATTTTACTTTCTAAATATAAAATAATACCACGTAGTAGACACGGAAGCACAGGTTCTTCTGATTCCCTGTTCTTTGTTTACAAAAATGTGATAAGGATTCTTTAATACAAGCAAAAGTCCATTCCTGTTTTATTGGACTCAAATCTCAAAATTCTATCAGCCTTGAATGATGTGGTGTAGTGAGCCACACAATAAAGAACTGCACATCAATTCCTTAGCTATATTCTCGGGCTGTTTTATCAAAACAACTCAAAGAAAGCATACTTTCATTAAACGTTTTACGAGAAAAGTTGCCTGAAAAGCACTGATAAGTTTCGTTTTCTCCTGAAACCGTTCTCTCCTTCATTAAAAATATTCATTGGTAAACCAGTAAAACGAATAGCTTTGCTCAACTGTAAAAACAGATTATAAACTGTAAGGACAAATACTGAAATGAATTAACAAAGTTATCACACGATTATTTTTGTGAAACAAATATCAATAAATTCAAATTAAGTGTAATTTAAACAACGATATGATTTAGATTTCAAAATATGAACTGCTAGTATAAAGTCACGTGCTTTTGTTACATTCTCGTCTTTTTCTGTTATTTTTTCACTTAAGATTAAAGAATAATAATAACTGTACTGGCCCGGCATGGCCAGGTGGTTAAGGCGCTCGACTCGCAATCTTTCAGCTGTGGGGACGTTATAATGTGACGGTCAATCCCACTATTCGTTGGTAAAAGAGTAGCCCAATAGTTAGCGGCGGATGGTGATGACTAGCTACATTCCCTCTAGTCTTACACTGCTACATTAGGGACGGCTAGCGCAGATAACCCTCGTGTAGCTTTGCGCGGTATTCAAAAAACAAACAATGACTGTACTTGGGTATAAACAAATTTTTGTTGAAAGTTTGAATGTATTGAATTAGTTAGAAGTAATATTTTAAATATGACGTTAATCTCTATTTGAATAAAGTGAAAATTAAAAATTGTATATCTTTTTAGGTAAAAAAGGAAACAATATTTTATAAATTTTTTCCCAATCAACATTGAGACCATAACTCTTTACAAAAATACAGTTGGTCTGATTAGAAGATAATAAATAATTTTTCATGAATAAAACGTTTTGTTCTTTAAAATTATCCGCAGAAAAAAATGTCTACGAAAAGCGCAAAAATGAATCAGATTTCAAACCTAGGTTATATTGACGGCTACGAACGATGAGTAAAAGGACGATCGATACTACTGTCATAATGTAATACCTTTAATCCAAAATAGTTTAAAATCGAGCAGATGACGTATTTATAAATCACATAGTGGACGGATGGTTCCGGTTAAAAATAACCAAAAAAGCATAAATTGTAAATGCATTTTATTCATGCTAGCTTACAAACAAAGAAGCTTGCAATGAAGTTTGTATTCCTAGTACTATATATGCTGTAGATCACTAAGTTTCGGCACCTAGTGAGAGCTATACATATACAAGTAGAACGGAGAAATTAAAATTTTAACAAAACGTGCCTTTTAGCAAAAAACACATTTTGGGTAAAAAATTAAGTTAACATATAGAAAAAAACTTCTTTTGAAATCTCATGTTTGTGTCTTTATTTCTTTTAATTATAGATCGTGAGCTAATAAACGTACCGAAAAGCTTTCTAAAGATAAATAATTGTAAAATATATGTATATCTAATAATTATGTATCTCAAATAGCATCACAAAATTATAACAATGTACATCTATATTATGATAATTATAAACAGCCTCGTTCAATATTGTTCAGCCATTCATAAAAACACGTAAAATTACTGAATAAACTTATCATTTTATTCTAAAGAAAACATGATTTTTTTATTATTATTTGGAAAGAATGGTGATCCTTATTCCCACATTAGATCTTGATCCTCCAGTACCATATTTTTGCCCACATGACACAAATTTTTGAACTTTCACTGTTACACATCGCAAGATCTTTTAAAATTTTGTTCAGTTAAAGTTTACATTTAGTTCAAAATCATGTGTGATATTTATGGTTTCATTGCAGATTTGTTTGTTGTTAAGCACAAAACTATACAATGGACTATCTGTGCTTTGTTATAGGTATTACGAAACACCATTGTTATAAAGTATACACAATTATAACTTTACTAGCAGAGACCCGCAAAACATTTCCGGCCAAATTAGTATCTTTATCGTAAGAGTACTTCTTTAAGTATAACATTTCTAGCACAATACAAACGAATTGTAATCGTTGACAACGAAATGTGTAAATCCACTTGTATATAGGCCATACTTTATAGAACTTTAATATATGTTAGGCCTAGGTTCTATAAAAAGATAAATTAACACTGTAACCTGTGTACGTTTTTTTACGTTAGTTTAGTTAGGACTAAACTTTACTGTACTTAATACTATCGATTAATAAACTTATAATGTTATTCTACGACCTAACGTCAAACATGTTTAAAAAACTTTATAAGTTTTTAATATTCCGTTGTACAAAATGGTTAGTAAAGTATATTTACATTCTCCTTTTGTTGTTACTTCTTGTGTCATGCAACAATTGTAGCGACTTGATCACTGAGCTTTGCAGCTCTCTGCCGCAGGCAGACTGTTTGTCGACGAGTGAATAATGCGCGGTTTTTCTTGGGGAAACATTCTAACTACGCATGCTTATGCAGCATTTTCTCGGTCAGAAAGCATAACAAACAAGCAGAATAATAGTATAGATTATTCACCTGACTAATTAATTACATTTGAACGTGTACGCTGCATGTTTATGAGACGTTTATGACAATTTGTACTTTCTAACGTGCATAAGATTTAAGCAATTATTATTTATAATGAATCGGACAAGAAGTGATCCAAGAAAATTATAAACTCGTGGTTAAACAACATGGATAGTCTATCTATTTACACTGCATGTCCGAAATGTAAGACACGTTATATTGATCACCGTAAAATGTTCTGAAAACCCAAAGGTGTAGTAAATATTCAGCCTAATATTTAATATATAAACAGTTATTAAATAAACAAACATGAAACAAAAGGTATAATATTATTAGTAGTATTTAGTGGAGCAAACCAATACAGTAGTTGAGACAGTTACGTGGTTACATGACGTATTTGCAAGACCTGAAGCCTGAGCCTGTAAGATTGTA
Organism: Limulus polyphemus; assembly: GCF_000517525.1. NCBI lineage: Eukaryota > Metazoa > Arthropoda > Merostomata > Xiphosura > Limulidae > Limulus > Limulus polyphemus. Next base: position 388,125 of record NW_013666196.1, on the reverse strand, counting down.
TTCAATGCCTGTTCATGAATTTGGCTGAGGCTTTCCCAGTAATTTGGTATTTGAGATGCTTTCGCGTAAAATAATCAAGAATTGACCAAGCATGCTGGATTAGTTTTATATCCGGTGTATTTACATGGCCATGGGAAAATAGTAATGCCCTGATTTTCAGACCATCGTTTTGTGACTTGGTATGAATGTGCATAAAAGCACTATCTTGTATAATACGTGGACATTAGCATAGACTGATAAAAGATCTCGTCAAGAATTGTATCAAGCAGTGATCATCCTATCGCATATAATCAACTGCGATCGTTCAACTGTCCAAATGGCACCCAAATAACAAAAATATCGACGTATCTTATAATAGCTTGCAGATATTTCAACGAAAATTCCTGGTAGTCGTCAAACGCAGGTGTATCCAATTTTTAAGAACTGTGCAAATCTGGACTAATATAAAAAAAAGTACAGTGCCCTAAAAGGCCGGAGAACGTTATAGCACATGTGATTCTCACTCGTGTCTTTGTAGATATTGCCTGGAGTGAGGAGCTGCTCTCATCTTTTTACACTGCCGGAGTATCCTATATTATGTAGACAACTACTGATATTACTGGGGCACACGCGAGCCTGCTCTGAAACAGTAGCTGTTAGTATCAGGCGACTAGAGAACAACGTGTGACTGAATGTGTTGAAACTAGTTTTTCTAACATCATGACTTATGACACTTTGTTCCTTTTACTTCGATTTTTCACTAACTAAACCATTCTCCACATATACAACTATTTGATGTTGTAACTTTTAAAAGTTTTCCATAAAGCACAAAAAGTCCGTTCTGTTGGTGCAAATCATGATATTTTTGACATGACTGACACTACACTGTTACACTTTTAACTGTGGATAGCGGTATTTCAAATTATCTGGCAATTTTTCTGCGATATCATGATAATGCTTTAATTCTCGATATCCTATCTGTCTTGGCTGTCTATTTGTATTCCATAGTGTTTAACGATTAGACATGTATTTATTTGTCGTGTTATTTGGATATGATGTTATGAAGATAGCATATTTGTATTCTCACGTGTGTCTGTTTACTTTTTAAGACAAAAACGTAGGATAAACTATAGTTAGTAATTAGTGTCTAATTATAAATGCTTACTAATTAATAATTAGATCTAAGGTATATAGGCTATTAACCATGACAATCAAAGTTACCGTTTTGTTTTTAAAGTGAAATTTGAAAGACGATTCTAATGTTACAGAATCTTGTCACTGTCAAAGCAGGTGACAAGCTCTTCGCCGTTTTAACCTCGTGGGAATATTACCCTGTAATTAATCTCTTAATAAACAAATAAGCGCACATTGAAATCGGTATTCCGTTGAATAACCAATATATCGAGGATTCTGTGGTAAAGGCTTGTAAGTGAACTTTAACTCCAGCTTAGAACGACACAGATAAGTAAGGTGAAATCTCTTTATTGGTAAATAACTGTGAATATTAGCTGGTGAATATTAATATACTGGTTTTAGATATTCCTGGGAAACCAGCTAACATTCCTATGAAGTGACAGCACATTAAGTGTTTCTGTGATTTAGGAAGATGAAAAAAAAATGTACCGGTAAAAACAGCAGTTGACAAAAAGAGATAATCACTTTATTGATAAGTATATATAATTATCTACTACTAAAATGACCGTAGTGACAAGGCAATTTGAAATGGCGGGCTTACAACTTTAAACAAATACACAGAAACACTTTCCCACACATCTGCTTTTTGTGTTGCCAAGCTCGATCTTTCTTAACAAAGAATAAATATCTTACACACTTCTGCAACGGACTTGGTACCTTAAACCAAACCAATCACTCTTAGAATATTCTGCACATTTACTCTCTCAGAGATCTACTCACATTAGAACAGACTTTCCATGCTTTAGAACAAATACAGAGTGTGACAGTTAGGGTACAATTTCCTAAGTGTGAACTACAATATTTTTAAATTAAAATCTCTAGCTTTAGCATTACAGAAGTACTGTATAAGCAATTGTCTATTTTAAGATGGATAATAATAATAATGTATTTCACACTATAAAGACAAGGTTATGAGAGAGGATAAGGATCATGATCCATGATGTCAGGACCTTCCGATCGTTTTGGGACTAATTTACATTTAAAAGTTTTAAAAATATGAAATATTTATTTCACTACTGGCCGGATAAGTTAGAATAACAAAACATATGTTATAAGCTCAACCTAAAAATGACAATACCAGAAATATTCGTAAGTCATTGGAGATAATTAAATTTAAGAAAATTAATATTGTATTAAACAAGGAGAGATTAACAGGACAGAAGGTAAGTAGATGGCGTGGTATTATTAAAAAACAAAGTAAATTAAGACATCACATGACTGAACATATGATATAGTCAGTGTAGTGGGTTTTAATTTACATTCCTGAAGCTGATGTGTTGGAACATGGAAAGATATAGTGTATATTTGAGACTCTATATCACTCTCAAATAACATGATTTTTATTGTGCAGGTTAAAAAGGTTGTTGATTTTAATTCTATATATTCAAATATAGAATTGCGTGAATTTTTTACACTTTCTAAAAGCTTTAGTTTTAGCGAAAAATACAATTCTATAGTACTTTACCTTACCAATGCCCTTTTCTGCTTAACTGAATAATTGTATATATAAAAAACACACTTTGATAGACAGAGGCAAAAGCATGTATTCGATCGAAACAAGTCAGTTCCCAGACTTAGTTTAATTACTTTTACTTTCTGAAATAGCAAGCACAGAAGCATAAAGAACGCCGCTGTGTTAGATTTGTTTTCATTGCCGCTATTCAAACAGATGTGATAAGGGTTTTTCAATACTAACAAAATACCATTCCTTTTTTATTGCTCTCAAATGTAAAACTTCTATAAACGTTAAATGGTGTGGTATATTGTGCCTCATAATAGAACATTATACACCAGTTCCTCAGCTATGTGCTTGAGCTGTTCTGTCAAAACAACTCGAACAAAGGATACTTTCATCAACTGGTTTATGAGGAAAGTTTTCTGAAACGCACTGATAAGTTTAGCTTTCCCCTGAAATCATTCTTTCCTTCGTTACAACATTCCCTGGTACGCCACTATAAAGAAGAGGTTTGCTCAAGTGTCAAGTTCTAAAGAAATAAATCAGAGAAAATATTGAAATTTATTACTCAGAATGTTCGTACAACTATTGCCGTGAAACGAATATCAAGGGATTTAATTAATGTATTTTGATGACAAAGTGATTTTAATTTTACAACTTGAACTTTAGTTAATGTCAAATGCACCTGTTATATTGTATCACTGTTAAAAGTAAGTCAGTCTACTGCATTTTTTATATATAGTGACTGATTGACTTTTTAAATTCCCATTTTGATAAAGTGAAAACTAGGGATTTTTTTAGAACAAGTCCTTCCCCTTCCCAGTGGCTTAGCGGTAAGTGTGAGGGCTCACATCGCTAAAAACCAGGTTTCGATACTCATAATGGGCATAGCACAGATAGCCTATTGAGTATCTTTGTGCTCAACAACAAACAAACATTCAACCTATAAATATTTAGAATAGAACAACAGGTCTAATTATAAGATAACAAATCATTTTTGTTAGTAAAATGCTTGTTTCGTTACGATTATCTAAAAAAATAATATCCCATTAAGTAAGTAGGTATGTGGTTGAGTCTACGTTACATCCACAGTTACGGAAAGTAGAGTAAGCGAATGGCCAATACTACCGTTCTAATACAATACATTTAATCCAAATTTGTGTAACATCGAATAAATAACGTCTTAATTATAACATTATGTGGTTGGTACCGGTGAAGAAGAAAATCGAAAAAAGGTGTATTATTCCAACTATTTCACAAACTGAAAGGCTGGCTTTCGTAACACTATATAAGCAAAATAAGAGTATGATTGTGAATCGAGCGCCCTAATTACTAGGCTATGTCAGACCTTAACAGGCTGTAGCAGATATGTGAAAGGTACCAAACATAAGACACAAAACAACATTAGATAGACAAACTTAATTCATTCTGTGTTCGTGACAGTACATAAATATCTGTTTACGTTTCGATATTTGTAATGTATTTTCACCCCAGTTACTCACATTTGTTTGTAGTTTGTGATAAAGCAAGCCAAATGCCACAAGCAAAAAAACAGAAACTGGAAACATTCTTAGTTCTTCAATGGAGATAGTAAACCTTATTCTTATGCTCTTATTTACTTAGAAATATAGCTCGATTTGGCAATGAAAACTACTGTTTGGCTTATTACTAAATAAATATTTTAATAATAAGTTACTGCAAAATGGTATTTAAACAAAAACATATAGAACATTTATGTCAGTTGCATTCTCATTCTTCGACTTGGACACTTGCTTACATCGTAAAATAACACAAGTCTGATTTTATTTACGCTTTGTTTTGAAAAATATAAATTTCATGATTGTTAATAAGTGTAAAAAAAGATAATTTTCGAAGAGCATTTAAGAGTTAAAGTAATAACAATAAATACTAGCCCTATACGTTTTCCCAGTAAGAAACATAAACGCATTTAAGGCGCACAGCTTAGGTGTTGCGCATAGCTGCAAAAATAACAGTCAGTTAGATGATATTTGAGCTTATGCCATATCATGAGAACTGCAAATGGCATGCTTGCTCTCTTCTTATTCAGCTACTGTTTCAAGCGAGATGTGCAATCTGTACAACACACATGTGGAGCTTAATGTTTTTCTTGGCCACCAATTTTACACCCAGAATAATGATAATACTCTACCTTTACCTTGTATGTAATGTTCTTCTTTCGTGAAACTGTAATATATTTTCCACAAATGTAGCAGAAACTGTTTGGGTGATTTTGCACTTTCGGACTTTACTTAAAGTGGAGACAGCCAGTATTTCAAATGATTTTCTAAACAATATAAAATAGTTTGTATTTACAAAAATAGAGTTTGAAATATTTTAGAAATAAAGTTTGTAGAATTTGATTATGCCGTGGGCATAACGGAGGAAGAAGGTCGAACTTTGTTTTCCCTGTGCTTGGAGCTAGTCGAAGTGACCAACTGAGTGAGGAGTGAGAGGCAACTAAGAAAGAGGTGTTTGACTCTGTCCCTTTTATGTTCAGTTGAGGGATTCCTTAAATGTTCTATCAAACCGAACACGTGAGAGTTTCGTGATTCCCGGGTGGAACAGGTGAGTGTGAGAATGAAACAAAAGTGATGCAATTCGCTACAATTAAATCGAGAACAAATAGCATACATGAAGAATATATTTGGAATTTTATACCAATACAATACAGTCAATGTTAGAAGTTATCAAAAATGTATGTCTTTTATCCATTAAGCTGTCCAAGTAAACCCAATTTCACATCATAAATCTATTGTACTGGGTTAATTGTGTGGTATTTCACATAGTGCTGATAAAATATTGATATATTACAATAACTCAAAATATAGATTCTGACTATTTTTTGAAATCATCAAATTAATCCGACTGATTTGAGTTTTCTCCAGTAGCAACTTTTTGTTGTCCAGTGTTATCGTTTCTAATCAGGTCCGTTCGGCGTTCTAACACACAAAAACAATTTCGAAAAGTTATTTTTAATAATAATTTAATATATTTCAATTATATAGTATATAGCGCCTATAAGACTGATGATATATATTTTTTTATAAATCTTCCTTTGGTAGTTCTATATGGTAGTATGAAGAATATAAAACTATTTCAATCGCGTTTGTAATTTATAGTCTACATAGATTATACTTCGGAAGTATAGGCGTACGTGCCATATCAGTTGATATTTCGTAAATATCAGAATTCAAAGTGTTCTAAATTGTTCATAAACTACGGGTATGTCCAAAAGAAGACATTTGGATGTTTCACTTATGTAAATGAAGTAAATCGGGTAAATGAAGCCTACCAGTCACAGAGGCTGTTGAGCTTTTGATGCAATCACCTCAAGGCGTTGCTAGTAACTTGTGGCATATCTTCGAAAGCAGTGATACAGTTGTTTGAAAACCTGGACAAACAAATTATCATGAACAACACAACCATATATTAGTTATCTATAGATTCTGGGTTTTTGCATACATAGAGCATCTGCTCCAAGAATGAACCAGATGTTCGCGAATATAACTAGACGTCATGAAGCTTGTTTATGTGGTGAATACCCAATGAGACGTATTCTGTCCACGGTATGACACAACAATACGTCCGCATGGCCACATTGAATGGATCAACGACTTTTACACAGGAGTCGCTCCTCATAATGATGCCGGGTAACAGGCGTGTACACATTTAGAGATAGCCTAGAAACAGATCCAACATCATTTTCACACAAAGCTTGATTAAAATGATAGTTGTGGAAGTAGATAGTAGGTGTGAACAGGAATAAACATTAGTGGATGTACTCAACACTACAATGCCACAAAACTTGAACTTCAGGTATTCTACTTTCTTGTTGTGTATCTTTTATATAATCATACTATTTAAACAATATGATATAATATCCATTTTATGAAATTATTTCCATACCTTAGTAAATACAAATCTTATCTAACATTGATAAAATGCTTCTCTGGGTTAGAAAGTTTAGTGTAAACTGTAGAAAACACTATTTTCAAAGAGTTGAGTAAGTTTTAATTCATTTTATCGCTTCCTTTCTGATTTTCTATTACTCCAAAGTAATATAAAAGTCCTTACATTATTTATTACCAGGACAGTGCGATAGTTTTTCTTGTATGAAAACTCAGAAAAACGTATTAATCATATGATCAACTTAACCATGATGGATGGTTCAGTACTATAACGGAGATCTATATATGTATTGAATGATTCATAAATGTTTGTGTTAGAATACCTAAACTTTTGTGTTCTAGACGAGTCACTTAAGCAATAAAATTCTGTTTTTGTTTCTAACATTTTGAGACATACTTTCTTCAGTACTCTAAGTATAAAACTGACGAACGTGTTTGTTTGTATGTAATTAAGCACAAAGCTACACAATGGGTTATCTGTGCTCTGCTCATCACGTGTATCGAAACCAGGTTTCTAGCATTGTAAGTAACGAACGTGAAAAAGAAAGTATATAACGTCAGATTAAAACACAATACTGTTAATTAATTATCAAATTTGTATAAGTTGTATAAGAAGATATAAATAACATTTTAATAACAAAATAACACTTGTACAACATCAGACATAAACATCAAAACATTATAATCCAAACAGGTCAAAAAGAAAGAAAGGGTCTTGTTTGGTGTGAGTTTGAGAAATACAGAAGTGTGCTGAAACAATACTTTAACTTCCTTGCACCACTACATTCTGCAGAAGTTGAAATTCCAAAATAAAAAGTGTTTGTGAGCATGCCAGTCATTTTTCAATATAAGATTTTTTATGCAGATCTTTCCAAGATAGATAAACAAGTAGGATTCTACATGACTTCTTATTTTTTTTGCAAATAAATATGATTAAAATATTTCATCTAATCTGAAGACACAGTTGATTTTTGAATTTATATCAAGTAATAACAAGAATGCCTTGGAATGTTTCAAAAACATACTGATACAGTTGACTTAAAATTAATTTAACTCAGGATCTCTCCTTGAATCTGTGGCGCCTTGTTGACAGAGACCGGACGTATAAATTGTGGGATTTATCCAATTTGATAACTTATACAGGATGTAACAGAGGATGATATATGACGATTACTATTTACGATTTCCAAATCGAACAAAATATAGACCGATTATGACTGGCCACATCATCAGACGAAACTTATAGTTAATGACAGTGCTTCTTGTTGTGTAACCGATGGGTCTACAACGCGAATATCTTTCTTCTTCACCCGTCGTTGCATCTGTTTTTGAGACCAGATAGATTTTCAGCACATAGTTTCAAGCTCCGTGACCGTGCTACTTTTCGTCGTTTAGTCATCAATCAGCATTATTCACTCAATTACCTGTATGTGTAAGGTTCCAAGGTGTTCGACATTCAACCTGTGCAGCTGCTGTGAATGTGATCACGATGGACTTTTTGACAACTTTGTCAAGGCAAATCCATCTTTCAAGATGATGTAGCGGCACTCAAACATATAGGTTTGATATTTACAAGGGCAGTATCGATAGCAGTAGTAGCCTTCTTCCAGATCAGAATATCAAGAACAAGGTCTCTAACCTCAATCTGACAATAAAGAAAGATCTTATAATTTGATTTGAGTATCAATTAAGAGATAATCAATTCGTGTGTGTGTGTGTGTGTGCGTGGCTGGTAAGGTGGCGCGGCCACTCCGAAACCCTGTTTTTCTTTGACTGCTCAAAACACCCATTTTGAAATTCGTTACAATCATTTAAATTTAATAAATGTATAGAGCTGATTCCGGAATTTTCAACAATTTTTGACCCATCCAAGAAAGAGACACTTCTTTGAGAAAGAAATCCTGTGTTAATAAAATAAATACAAATATTTTATCGAAAAAGTTTATTCTGTTAGCCTAAACTATAATTTAGTTGCTTGCAACGAGTAAATCAAAATTTTCTAAGAACTTCTCTGACAAAATTTGTCAAACAAAAAGTATTTGTTTGTGTTTTCAGTCTTGGTCTAATGTAGCTAAATGCTTATGATAACTAAGTGCAATGAACAAAGTTTGTTTTCTTGTAGAAAACATTAATATTTCCCAAGTTAAAAATATTTATTAGGCTTAAAAACGGTTTGTTTCTTTTTTAGAAGTCTTAGGAATATTTTCATGTTATCAAACATTTCCAAAGGTCAAACGTTACGGAGATTTATCCTAGATTAGGTTTTCAACCACCATTCTGTAAAAACCATCTTGCCGATCCACGAGGTTTCACAAAAAGAAATGAAAAGAAAAAGTGACAGATTATTAAAATGTAGATCGTGAGGTATTATGGTATTAAAATAAGGATCAGCATTTTTGCATTGTATTATTATATAGCATCCAATTTATGAAAATAACCAAAAAACTCATAATAAAAAAGGGAATAACGTTGATACTATCTTCAACGATGTATCATGGTTTGTACATTAACCACAAAAACTAACAAAAAAAAGTTAAAAAAGTTAAGAATATTCGGCTAGGATATTAGATGCGAACCTAACAAAAATTGAACCTTTGAAAAAATTAATAGAAAGTTTGATCAGAATATCTTAACAAAAATGAGATTAAATATCTGTAAAATGGCATCAGACGTTTAATTAAATTATCATTTTCTCAGCGTTCAGGGACTATAACCAGCTGTTTCGAAACCCAACTATGTACTTCAGCAGAAAAGCATAACTAGTGATATGTAATTAGTTGAAACTAGAAAGGATGCATAATTTCATACAAATGTCTTAATTAAAATATGAAGCTTGTACGGTACTGCACACGAGAATTAATTATCAGCATAATGGCTTTATCGTTTAGCGTCACAACTATGTTACTTAAAACTTAATATTAAATATTAGAAACAAACAGTACACACTTTGTATATGATGCTTCAACTATCCATAACCATATCTTTATACCAATACTTATTATTTGAACAAATATGTCTATAATCAATGTATATTACGACTAGATTCTAAGGTAGCAACGAGACTATGAATGCTATGACAGGATATTTTATTCTCAACGTTTCGACTACAAGTCTTCTACAGGAGATTATACATAACCTCCCGTAGAAGACATTTAGTCGAAACGTAGAGAAAGTAAGATCTTGTCATAGCATTCATGGTCTCATTGCTACCTTAGTATCCATTTGTCAACATAAACAATACTACATTACGATTGATATCTTCTGAAGCTCGTAACTGAATATGGCTATTTAATTTTCATGCTGCACCAAATAAAACACTTTAGTTGTTTCCACGAGGAAATTTTTGTAAAATAATCCTAAACAAACAAACAAACAAACCTTTAAAATTTATTATACTTCTGGTTTATTTGTCGATACACAATAAACAATCTATGCATTGCTCATAGCGGTATCGAAATCTGATTTCTAGCGTTAAAAGCCCTCAGACTTATCGCTGAACCACTGAGGGGCTGGAGTTGTGGTAATCAAGGGTTCTGCTGCTGATTTTGTTTAACCGCTGTCTGAAGTCATAACTATTTGTCTGTTTATATACTTTCACCAGGTATATGGTTTTAAACTTAATGTGTTGTTTTGTATATATTTTAAATATAACATATAACGGTTACGAAAATATATCAGGAATTAAAATAATTGTAACTATCTATTGTATAAATTGTTTCTGTTTTATTGTTATTTGAAACCTAGTTTCGAATTACTGCGAGGAACTAAACTATTAAAAGAAATAGCTCATAGCCAGATTTTATCATTAAAACATTTATCAAGCCCTCCCTTAAACCCCCGTCCCCCAGTGGGACAGTGTTAAATTTATAAACTTACAAAGTCAAAATCCAAGGTTCAATTTCGCACAGTGGACACGACATATAGCGGAACGTGGCTTTGTTCTAAAATAAAAAAAACAACAACTTAAATTTACTGCTTTCACCACATCTGAAGACAATCCATTCCAAGGGACAACCACTCTGCTAAAATTGATATTTATGCCAGTTAGTTCTACCTTTTTCACCATTAAATACGAAAAAGATGATACATCGACAATATCAATTCGTTTAATAATCTTAAACACCTTCATTAGAGGACCTCTATCTCGTCTATTTTTCAAGAAATAGAATTTCAGAGATATTAATCTATACTCATTTGACATCCCAGGGACCATCCTATTAGCTCTGCTCTCAATCCTGTACAACGTATTTCGTAAGATTAGGAGCACAAGACTGAACACAATACGTACTCCAAATGTGGCCTAACCAGACCTACACAATGCAATTAAAGCTTCTTTAAACTTGTATTAAAGAATTCTGTAGATGCAACCTAAAATACTAGAAACCGATCAATCAGAACATCGAGATCATTTTCTTCCATTATATTGTTAAAAAAAATCCTACTTGTTATTCTAATTATGATAACCCACATGTATTATCTTGCATTTGTTATAATTAAAAGCCATCCGCTATTTATCTAAACTATATTAAAAGTCGCAACATCTTCATCACACCCAGCAACATCCAAAACCTTAATATCATTAGCTAATTTAAGTAATTTATTGATCATTACTTTATTCACAACATTGAAGTAAATCAAAAACAGCCAAGGTCCTAACACTCAGCCCTCGGGTAACGCACCTGTGATATTATTCCAGTTTGAGTGACCTATATTGATTACAACCCTTTCTTTTTTTTTTCCACCTAGCCATTTTCCCCATCCAATGAGCCAATCTATCCACCACGTTTATAGGGATAATTTTTTGAGCAAGCCTTTTATGTGGCATCTTGTCAAATGCTTTCTGAAAATCCAGGTACACTAAATTCACAGTCATACCCTCATCTTCATAAGCAAAAACTTCATCAAAGAATGTCAAAAAATTAGTAGGATAAACATTTCCCATGGTTAAACCATGCTGCAAAGCATCTTTTATCAGACTTTCAAAGACCTTTTATATCATCGATGTAATACTAATATGCCTATAATTATCCAGACAGTTTTTATCAACTCCTTTTAAAAAGTTTTTTTACTTATTTGTAATTTAGCACAAAATTACTTAATAGGCTATCTGTACTGTGACCAACACAGGTATCGCAAATCCGGTTTTTAGCGTAATAACCGCTGTGCCACTGAGGGACCCTTTGAAAAAGAGAACTAACGTTAGCCAACATCTAATCTTCTGGTGTCTTCTCACTATTCAAGAACGTACAAAAATTATAGTACGTGGCTCACATATCCAATCTTTAACCTCCATTAAAACTCTTGGAGAAATATTGTCTGGCTCAGTAGTTTTATCATTCTTTAAACTATACATATTTTATCTTAATAAGCTTAGAATTAATTTGATCATTTTGTTCGATTTTATTTCCATCTAGCAATCGTTCAGGAAGGGGAATATTGCTTAAAAAAATTAAAGAAAAAGAAGAGTTTAACAACTCAGCTATCTCATAATTATCAAATATGAGCCTCCTTTTATTATCTCTCAAAGCCCCTACGCCCATCTTAAATTTTACTTACCCTTAATGTATTTCAAGAAGTTACTTATTATTAGTTTTCAAGTTGTCAACCAACCTATTTCTATATATCTTTTTCATTTTGTAATTTCATGTTCGACCAGCTCTCTTGATTATTTATAATTCTTTAAGTCTTCCGTCATTGGCAGTCAAATTCTTTAATATATGATAATTTCTTTAATTTTATCCGTCAAACTCTTTGAGAGCCAATCTGTTTTTTTACTTGCAGCCACATTTTTTTGTTCTATAAATGTGGTTTGGTTATCTGTTGTGTACATCGCGAGGCCCCACAGTATCATAGCGCTATGTCTGCGGACTTACAACGTTAGAAATCGGTACCCGTTCGATACCCGTGGTGGGCAGAGCACAGATAGCCTATTGTGTAGCTTTGTGTTTAATTTCTAACAAACAAACACACATCGCGGGGAATGGAACTCTGAATTTTAGTTTTTCTAGTCAGTAAACTTACTGCTGACTCACCGGAGGAATGTTTTTTAAAAAAACATGATTATCTAAAAATATTCCATAGTCGATCAGTTTCTTTAATTTATTCAGTTGCCCAATTAGCAACAGATAATTCTTGTCTCATCTCTCTTTTTCTAAATTTAGAACTAAGAATGGCATACATTCATTTAAGAGATCTTAATGCAAGCTAAATTTCTTCAGCTTTTATGTCGTAAAAGCCTTTTACTTTTTGGTGTACTGACGAAAAAGCATAATGTTTCTGTAGTATTTATATAAATAAATAACATTCTTGCGTTTGTCTGTCCGAAAATTTTCTCGCAAACGTATCAGTCAAACCCTACAAATCTTATATCGTTAGAAAGGCCATTGTCCGAGCAGTCCGGATTACATAATGGCTTTTCTATTTAGAAACACCTTACCCGCGTTTTGCTTAGTCAAGATTTTGAATGCAATGAGTATGTTGTAGGATGGCACAATGCCGTTGTCATAACGTGACGTCTGGCTTCGACTGACTTCAATTTCAACTTTAGTTTGCATATTTGTAAAGTATTTCACACAAACAGCCATTAATCCTCGTGTAATTTCCTAAACAAATAAACATTACAATAAATACAATTACTATAGGCTTTTTCGACACATTTAGGTCTAAAATACGCATGAGCAGTTCGTTCAAAACCATATGCTTACTTCTTTATGGAAACACACATTCAGATGTTTCTGCATATTCAGCTAAATTTGCCTTCATTACAACTTTACTTTTGGTTGGTTTCATAAACTGCATAGATACGTCTCAGCTACTTTTCCTTAAGTACAGGTTTTATTCTTCGTTTTTTTTTTAGTTTCTTTGTTTTAGCTCCTCAAACCGTGTCATACACTGAATGCTCATAACTGTTTAATACTCTGTACACTATTATAAATATCATTACTATACTTTACGTCTGCGTCTACTTGAATTTCTTTGTCTGACCACAATATACATATATTTTTAAAATAGATCAAGATTTATCGATCTAATATATAATGCCTGCAAGAAAGTGTTGCATACCCTGCGTGAAAATGATAGAATAAGGAAAATTCAAATGAAGGGCATGAACATTACTACAAATGTTTTGTGGGTCTCGGATGGTATAGTAATAATAAAGCCGTCTTTGAGGAATGATTACTGTAATAAAAAATTTAAAACTCCTCTTGAAGTAGGAAACGATAGAAATCGTAAGTTGTTTAATCTTTCATTGTTGTTATGGATAAGTATTAAGGCATTTGGTTTACAAATTGATAACCATAGTTAAATCTATATAAACTCGTTTATGCAGTTTAGTGTTTGTGATAATCATTTTTGTCTTGGCTTCCTTTTTCCAAAGAAAAATTAACTCATTTGTGTTAGGAAAATAACATACATTTGTCACCTAAAGTACATCTTAGAACCCTGGCGTTGCCTCGTTATATTCTAATTTTTCAAATTTTTGTCTTGATATAGGCTTATTTAAAAGAAATACTTAAGTGCTACCACAGTAACATTTCTTCATCAGTTTCACTCAGTTTGGGCTGAGTATGTGGTTAGCGGACCGAACTATTGAGCTGTGATTGCTGTCATTTACTGCAAAAATATAAATAAATAATCACGTTTGACACTTCAGGGTCGAAGATGTATTATACGAATGACTATGAGGTCCCATTATTCTGTCTAAAAAAGAGTAACTCCAAGAGTTGACGGTGGGTGTTGTTGATTAGCTGCCTTCCATTTAGTTTGTCAGTTCAAAATTAGAGACGCAGATACCACTTTGCGCGAACAACCGAAAAAAAAACAACAACAAAAACTTATAACTGAGGAAAACACAGCAATATGCTTCTTTGTAGTTCGATAATGTGAATATTATGACCATTTTATAAGAAAATCTTGTCTGATAAGACATCATACAAGCATACAATTCACTGTACTAACACGTTATTGTTAAGTCTGTTTAAGTAGGTTTGTAACAGTGAAGAGGTATTCACATCAGTCGTTTTACATTACCTGTGCTCCTTATATAACTGCCGTGAAAAACTTATGGAAAAGCATGTTTTGTGTTGCTACAAAGTCGTTATTGATTCTCGAAAGATATTATATGAAGTAACCTAGTTTCACGACAGTTAGTTTGTTGATAATGTAATTGCTGCTAGAAGAATAAAAAAATGAGTCATTATTCTGAAAGATGATGCCACTTTTGTTATTATTTAACCGAACAACTAAAATAAAATCATTCTAAGTATAATTTTTCATATAATAATTCCACTTGTTAACTACCTTAAAGAGAAAGCCCTAGTCGAAATTAGTAAATATGGAAACACAAAGCAAACAGATGGTTTTAATTTAGATGCAACTGAGTGATAGTCCATTTCTAGTACAAAACTGTTCTTTATACTTCAAAACTTTAAATTGTTTTATACCCTTTATCAATCTTCTATGGATAAGCTAAGGATATTTATATGTTACATAATAAGATATTAATGGATGAAATATGTTGAATCAATTTAGTTGCTGTCCAAATTTAGCAGTGTCTCACGATGTTTATGGATATTTGGTTACAAAAGATGAGTCTAATTCAGAACAATCTGATTCTGATGCTTGTATTCATATTCCCGTACTTGGCGATACTGTGTTCTCAAAATTGAAGTTTTCTTCTGATCTGACATACTATTTTACAGGATTAACACTTTTCATTTGCGTCAGAGCATTGTGAGGGTCACTGATGTCTTCCGGCTAGGCAACCTTCCTGTAAGCTGGTGAGCTGGCTTCTCTCGTAAAGTAATTAAAAGAAAAAATGGTGATTATCTGGGTTTGGGATCTTATGGGCCAAACAAAGAATGCGTTAAAGAATATAACACTAAAATGTTATTATGTGCACGAGTTTATACGAGCTTCAATTATTTTTTATTCTATGCCTTGCATTGTGTTTGTAATATACAGACACGACATAGTGCACCATTATTACTTATGTCTGTGTAATTTGAATTCTATTTTCAGCTGCATGCTAACTATTTGTGTAACAATGTGTGCATTCAAATTGTACGTAATTTGTATTTTGTTACAATAAATTTTAATTTAAAGTAAAGTTTCTGAATCACTTTTTGTCTATTCCATTTTCCCTTCAGTCTTTATCACTGCTTCGCTTCCAGTTATTTTGTTTTAAGTGTATACGGGTTAATGTAGATTGCGAATGGGTTCAGTATCAATAAATATATATTTTGGTTTATTTGTCTAATCGTTGTTCTTTAGTCATCTTGGTTCCGAACAAATGTCTTTATGCTGTCTAATAAACAAATAAATTTTAGTTCCTAAATTATGTAAATAGTTTTTTATCTCCAACTATGGAATACTAGAGTTGACTGAAATGAGTATTCGACTACTTTAAGTTATTGATTCGACGAATCGGTTGATGACATTACAATAAGTGATATGTTTTATGACCTTTATATACCATTATTATTCCATCACGTTGATGTGATTTTTAGCCATTTTTAGTCTGTTGTGAAATATTTTTTTATGATCATAGAGCGACATTACTTATTAATTCCCTCTTATTCTTTCGCTGTTGATGATTCAACTGATTAAGAAATATTCAACCATGACGGATCATTTCGTAGTGGAAACGACTGTCTACACTGTATTTCCCTAAGTAAGAAAAAACATTCTCAGTACTTAATCTTCCTTATACTCCATTCTTAATATGAAACAACCAACCTGAGTAAGTGTAAAACATAATGCTCAAGGATAGTGTTGCTTTAAATTTGTTTAAGTATAGTTAATCTCTTCGTGTTACTTTGATGTCCATCCTATGATTAGGGAACATTTTTCGTGCTATTTAACTACTAATTTACAGCATTTAACGGCGTTGACTTTTGTGATAAAAATGTATAAGATCTATAATTTGAAATTTATTTAAGTCTATACATCTAGTTACAGGTACTTAACTAAACTTATTGTTAGGCTTATCTTTATGGAGGCTCATGTATGTATATTGGAGAAAATATTGCCCTATTTTTAAGGAAGCTATCCCAATGGCTATTTCATCTGTAAATTTCTCACTTGAGAAGAACGTATATCATACAAATTTTGTACATACATTTCGAATTTAAAGATTCTGTGGCTAAATACACAAAGAAAAGAGGATTCATATACTCAATATTTTGACAACTAAAACCATGGAGTTTGTAGTACAGTTTTTGTTATTCATGTAGTTTAACAAAGTAGTATCCATTTTCCGTCAGAAAATTGTGTTAAAGCTGCAGTGATTATCTCAGAATAAGAAGTATGCTCTTCTATGCTTCATTTTTTTAGGGACTAATTTCCGAAGCTGTATTTTGAGCCTTACATTTACGTTTACTACACGTTACTTAGTGCGAATTTCTGACACGCCTTTTTAATTTGTTGTTTTGTATATATGTTAAGTTGGTAGGAGGAGCTATTTTGGATGTGCGTTTTTTGTTTTTAAATAGCTATTTTTTCAGATTGATTAATTTTATGGCAACATAATCTATTATTCCTCTAAATTTCATCTGAAAGGTACGTTAATGGCCTTCATACACAGAAGACAGATTCTGAATGATTATTTTCATACCAAGCTGAACCCCATTTCCATTGCTTGCTTAAATTAAACAAATGGTGTTCTAGCAAAGAGTGTATCAAAACTCCACATAGATAGACAATCTTATTTATGGATCTAATTAATAGTATTTTCGCGATGTTATCTTTTCTTTCAATTCTAAAACCCAGCCATAACTTGTCAGCAATAACTCCACGATTATGCGACCGAAGGTTGGTTATCCGCAGAACTGTTATAGTGTTCGGGGTTAATACTCAAACGGGAGCTTATAAAAAATTGTTTCCAAATTTAACTGCTTGGTAAAGTAACTAACAATGAAATATAGTATTTAAATTAATTAAGGCCGTGATTATTCGACGTCTTACCAAAACTTCCTGCATCATTTCCATACAACAATACTATATCTAATCCAGTGTTTGAATTACATTAAAGTTATTTGTTCAAATAAATGTACTTAAGCGACAGCCTGCTTAAATGTTTTTGTTTGCAATTCTTACCCCTAAACTATATATATATTAATGTGTTTACGCTAACTAGTGCTTTATATCCTGTGTTATAGGCAAACATTTCAATGAGATCATAAAAGTAGTCTAAAATTTGTGGTTGCTATAGTAAATTTCACAATCTTAAATTTCTGGTTTAAAGCAGTCAAAAGTGGGCATCTACAGGTAGCTCAATTCTAGATATATCAAAATTAATTTTAACTGTAATAGAAATTCATATATATAATATTATAATTATTTATCGAAATTATTACAATAGCTCTAGTCATTTGTAATATCTTCATATATACACGGTAATTTATAGATATAATGATTTCAGAATGCAGCTAACACTCTTACCAGGCCCGGCATGGCCAGGTGGTTAGGGCGCTCGACTCGCAATCTGAGGGTCGCGGATTCGAATCCCCATCCCACCAGACATGCTCGCCCTTTCAGCCGTGGGGGCGTTATAATGTTACGGCCAATCCCACTATTCATTGGTAAAAGAGTAGCCCAAGAGTTGGTGGTGATGACTATCTGCCTTCCCTCTCATCTTACACTGCTAAATTAGGGACGGCTAGCGCAGATAACCCTCGTGTAGCTTCGCGCGAAATTCAAAAAACAAACAAACAACACTTTTACCACAATTTTACACAGCTGATACAGTACAATAGCGTTTGGATTGTTTACTTGTAAGCCTCTAGGCTTATATTTGGCGATCACTTTGAATTTAAATTAAGCAACATCCTAGAAAATTCAAGATAACTGTCATGTTTGTAGTGCTGATGTCTTTTAAGTCAAGCAAAATTATGAAAACATTCTTGGTGATGATATATGATATGCTTTCGAATATCTTAGCCACTCCATCACAAAATAGACATATATAATGAGATCACTTGTTTTTATAAAGACGATTTCCTCCTTTTTGTCACGCCCAATAGGGATATTTAACAGGGCTGAATGATACTGATCGATTTTCTGTCAAATTTCTGATAACATTGAATGTTCTCGTGTACACTCAATTGTGCATGATCAAGCATTATAACTATTTAACATCGAATCTGCTTACCTCCTGCAGCCTCCCACTCTCTGATATCGTCTTAACTTAGAACATTTTAAATAACAAATCTACCTCTCTTACATGTCTAAATATTCATGTTTGGTGAGCTAGCTTGCAAATCGTACAAGGAGAAACATAATTATAGTATTTTGGCACTTGTGTATAAAGTTAAAATCATAAATAATATTCAACGTTAAACTTGTACACAATTCAAAACATTTTATTTAGGCTTTTCTATGGCCTTCAAAAAGTTGACGACTCTACATGTTTCGACGTTACAACTAAGTATGACGTTGTAACGTCGAAACATGTAGAGTCGTCAACTTTTTGAAGCAATGGATAGGCCTAAATAAAATGTTTTTGATTGTGTACCAGTTTAACGGTGAATATTATTTATGATTTTAATACGCTAGTTGTTTATATTATTGACGATCCAACCACAGAGTGAAGTTAAATTCTCATTCTTTTTGTATTTCTTTGCAAATGCAGCTTAACAGAAAATTGGTAGATATGTTTCCTAAAGGATAATAAATAAGTAAAATGTATCTTTGACATTTTCAAAGCCATTGTGAATTAGATAGAATACGATATCTATGGAAAGTAGTTTCTGGAAAATGCCAGCGGTTCTATTATACAAAAGACATAATGCTGCCAGCATCAGCGGCCACGCAAAACTTTTTTTTTCATAGATTAATTCTAAGTTTAATTATATTCTGATCTAGAGTATTTATAGATGAAAGTATAAGACGGAGCAAATTAAAGATGAGTGTATACTTTTTAAAGCATGAACAATTGTTAAACCTAATACATATCCAGATCAAGCAATAAAATAAAATAAAATACAATGTACATAATTTTTCCTGTCAAAATACTTTAACTATTGATAAAATAACATGTTCTATTATGTAACTTTCAGTCTAAGTTGTACTTATTGTGTTATACAAAAGTTTTATAAGTGTGCGCACACTGCGTTATGTTCTTTCTCTTACACACAATGCTGCGTTGTTTTACTAATATATACACAGGCTACATTGTATCTAAGCGTCTGATATACACTCACGCTGCGTTGTGTCATTTATTTTTTATGCACACATACACACAAACACTGCATTGTGTCAATCGTCTGAAAGTGTATATTTTTATGTAAGTACGTTAAATTTTGTCAATCTTATATAAACACTCGCTACATTTTGTTAATTTTCTTATTTAAACACTCGCTACTTTTGTTAGTCTTTTAACATAAATAGTCGCTAAGTTTTGTACAAACACACGTTACATTTTGTTAATTTTCTTATATAGACACTCCCTATATTTTGTTCGTCTTTTTACAAAATTCTCGCTACATTCTGCTAGTCTTTCTACAAAATTCTTGGGCCCGGCATGGCCAGGTGGTTAGAGCACTCGACTCGCAATCTGAGGGTCGCGGGTTCGAATCCCCGTCACCCCAAACATGCCCACCCTTTTAGCCGTGGGGGCGTATAATGT
>NW_013666196.1:362308-366968 GCF_000517525.1 Limulus polyphemus | reverse complement strand
ATATATATATATATATATATATATATATACAAGGGTTGTTTAATTATTTTTCGTAGGGTAGTTGTGTGTATGAACTATAATGCTCATTTAAAGAAATATTATATATTTATGATATTCCATTCCAAAATGTGGAGCTTCTAAAAGTCATCAACACACCAGTTCACTTCCGTTTCTTTCCTAATGTTTTCTCGCATAAACTGAAAGTATAGAAGTTCTATAGATTATTATTGCAAAGTTCTTGATATATATTTAGTTTTTATTTATCAAGATATGTAATGAAAGTGATTGCCTATAATAATGTTAAACATACATTTTATTTACTCAAAATATCTTTTCATAAGATCAAATTTAAAAATGCGAAACTCATCGTAAGATCAAAATTTCCATATATCAATTTCAGACTCTGTTCGGCCTTTAGCTTTATTGAACAAGACCTAGTTTCTTTATATATGTTAGTAAATTTATAAATATAACGTATGAAAGTACTTCTACATAATTCTATATATTATAAAAATTTGTGAATATGTTGTGTTGTTTATAATTTCAGTTACCAATTGATTCAACAAAAGACATAAAATACATTTTTAAGAATACCGAGGAAGTCGAATATAATGGTAAGAGAACAAATCACCAAGAACACAAAATTCTAATAAATCATGAAAAAACATTACAAGGTAAGAGGTTCGTAAAGTATAACAATAGAATAAATTACCAAAATCATAAGAACAGAAAAAAAAAACTATTAAGAGCGTAACAATGAAACAAGACACAAAAACACGTTGACGTGGAAGAAACTGTGAAGAGCATAAGATAATCTATCACCAGACAACCGGATTGCACGGAAATGAATCATTTTGAGCATGACAACTGAATTAATTCTCAATAGTCATTATTCTTGTTTTAACAAAAATGTTAAACAATGGGATACTGCACTCTGTCTACCGCGGAAAATTGAACCCGGACTTTTGCATTATAAGTCCGTAAACTAACAGTTGACCTATCGTGTAACGTTGACAATAGTATAAAACATGACAATGAAAAAATTACCAAGGGCAAAATAAACTGAATTAGTAAAACTGAAAAGTCTTAGTAAGTCAAACACGAATATATTAATGATACATATTATTTGTATAAACGTTTTCTGTTAGAAGATTTATTCCCTGTTATGATACTTTAAACAGCGTATTATTAAATACACTATTAAAGAAATAGAAAATACTTTGTAGCTCCTTCATGTACCTTGACGTTTCTTATATCATAGGAAAAGAAACATTACAAGTTCCTTGAAATGATTAGTTCAGGTTCTTCAATTACTGGTTAAATGGTCCATTGAAATGAGGTGTATACTAATTTCGTTTTCTTTTCTTCAAGACCACTGATTTCAGGCGCCTCATCACGCATCTGTTCTTGATACTAGTTAAATACCAATAAAGTTTATAATTCTCCTCAAAATTTAATCCGACAAGGATCAGAACACATGGCTCTACTTAATGAGAAGGTGCCTCAGCCAACTAGGCAACAGCGTCTTAAATTACAAATATTTTTTCGGTTTTTATTTCATTAAGGACGACATATGTGATATATTATTTTACAAAACGGGTCTTCAGTCTTTTAACTGGAGTTAAGTGAATACTCATCAACCAAATGCTATATCATTCAAACGGCCACATTTTCATACATTTTTGTCATTCAATATATCATTCTCGCAAAATGTTTTAAAGAACAGGTCAATATCGTTCGTTGTGTTTAATTGTTTGTTTGTAATTAAGCACAAGGCTACACAATGGGCTATTTGTGCTGACACATTCACAAAAACTTATGTGTTTTTACTCACTGACACCTTCTCACCTATTTTTCAACAAGGAATGTTAAGCTTGATATCTCGCCGCAATAATTTGTTTTGTTTTTACTCTATATTTGCAGAAACATTTCATGGAATTAATCCTTAACATACTACTTATGAAGGTTTTATTCAGTATTTATACAGGTATTTAGTCTATCAAATTTGAACTCAGACAAATAAATTTATTCTTGGGTTAATAATGCTTGGAGACGGCTTGAATGGGTAATGAAGAAAACTTTAATATAAATTTAACATAACAGCAACATAAAATAACTGCAAACGTTTAGACAAGGTTTTATCATTATCAGGTACATTTGCTGTTATGTTAAACTTATATTAAAGTTTTTCTTCATTATCCATCCAAGCCGTCTCCAAGCATTATTGGCCCCAAGTGGGAGAGTGGTATGTCTGCGGGCTTACAACGCTAAAAACCGGGTTTCGATACCCGTGGTTGGTAGAGCACAGATAGCCCATTGTGTAGCTTTGTGCTTAATTCCAAACAAAATCCAAACATTATTAATCTCAAAGTGGGTTACTCGTCATCCAATTATTCTTGGGTTGTAGGAACATGGTAAAATTTTTGGATTTTTTAAGCAATGATTATTCCAGATTTTTTATTGTTTATATATAATGGGGTAAAAATTTTCCGCACTCAAAAATCAGTATATTACGACGCGGACACGTAGTTAATAATACCGTTTAGAATATGTTATAGTCAATATATGCATTGAAGTTTAATAAAGCTTTAATATGTAAATTAAAAAGTTGTCTTGGTTTGACCTCCTGCTAACCCAATTGCTCCTTAGTTTGGTATAGTATAAAAATGTGTGAAGCCTTTCCCTAAGTTTAGTCTATGGATTTAGAGACAAACGTTGTTTCTTTATTAAACTATTAGATATACTGACATTTACACGGGATGTAATTTGTAAATTAACTCTGTCGGTAACCCGGCACTTATTTCAAATATATAACAGCCATTAGAAAACAAAACAAAAAACAGAAACAATGATACAAATTTAATCTAGGTATATGACATACCAGTAAAACTAATCAAGTTTGTAGATGTAGCTACATCTTTTTTAATTATAATGCCGTTGAAAGACCGTCGTTTAGAGAAGATGTAGCAAAAACTGAGATATACCAAAAATCACGTAGTTAGGTTTAGTCTGTATATCTGTGGATGTACGTTGTCGATGCTAACGGTGGGCACATTGTAGATAGTCTATTGAGTAACTTTGTGCTTAACAATAAAACAAAAAAATCAAACTGGGTTTTTGCTCTTGAAATATTAATTGATTTGTGAAAACGAATATCTGAAAACAGTTAAAAGAACCGGTTTTTAAGAGAGTAAAAACAGCTTATCTTTTTCTTTTAGTTTTCGATTGTTTACTATGTAAAACTATTTCTCAGGCTGCTCTTTAAATGTTTGAACTGTAATTTGTGAATGCCATATGAACATTATCATAATATATTTTTCTGTATTTCGATATTTATAAGTATGACTTCAGGCGTAGCTAAAAAAATATATATGCACATTGTTGTTACTTTATTGAACCAAGGTCATAGTAAGTTATTTGATTATCAAAATTGTTGATCGTGGTAAAACCTAGGGAACCTTTTTTGCGTGAATGACACTTTATACGTCATAAGAAATAAACGACTAGGCTAGAGACCCCTAGTTTAGAACTACTGACCATAGATAGAGTAACTGTTTATCAACATCCATTGTCTACACTGCCACAATTAGCCGAATAAGAAGATTAGCTCTTCATTTTACAGCTTGTCCACATCTGAGAACGTGGTCTCGATCCTTGGACTTTCTAATATAGAAACGGTACACTAATTTTCTATGCCACGTCTTGCTCTGCTTGCCGATATAGCAGGATTGATAAATCATTTCTCCACTATTAAATCAATTTGAGCCCAAATTATTTGTTTCTGGGGAAAATATACAATTTTTAGATACATTTTAATAACACAGGGCTGCAAAGTTAAACTTCATAAAAGTTGTTTTGATTTTAATAACGGATTTTCCATTATTCAGCTACGCAGATTTCGAAAATAATATTCATTTTTTTCTATCACGTAACGGTTTTTTACAAATCGTGAAGAAAAAAAAATCTTACTTGGATCAAATTTACAACAAATATATAACAGAATATGTCTGGGTCATTTACAAAACCTCTTCTTGCCATAGCGACGAATAAAGAATATTGAAAAGAAAAATAATGTCAAAGTGCACGCAACAAATACTATCCAGAAATGACACGATATGCGGCCTGTTAACCGTTTATATACTAGTGGTGTGTTTCTCGTGGGTTCTAAAACGATCATCGCGATTGGTGTAGAGAAATCTATAGCCAGTGGTTATCAACATTTTAAGCATAACAAAATGTGACCTGATTTCAATTGAAATGATTCCCTTATGTAAAAGTACATATGACGTTTTTCTGAAAAATCTGTACGTGATGGAGCAAAATGGAAATCGTTTTCGGATTCAGTGTACAGAAATTACAGTAGAACATGTAAAAATTTCAATACAATAAAACCATCGCAGGTCTGTGTAATTTTTCCTTCTTGATTCAATGCTAAATTAGGCCACAAAATGCGATTAATAGTTCCTTTGGTGGTACCTTGTATCTACAATAGTATAACAAGGATATTAAACATTTAAATATAATAACTTGATGAGTTTTCACTCTGTCTTACCAGAAATTATGAGGCGAAAGAAAAGGATAAAAATTCACTATAAATTGTTCTAACAAGTTTAGCATAATAATCAATTCAGCCATCAAATAAAAAGTTTAAAAGTAGTTT
>NW_013666196.1:356675-361366 GCF_000517525.1 Limulus polyphemus | reverse complement strand
ATTATTAATAGAAATAATTAATATAACGACGTTACTATCATATACCCTACTATTATTAATAGAAATAATTAATATAACGACGTTACTATCATATACCCCACTATTACTAATTAGAATAATTAAAATAATAACGTTACTATCATATACCACGCTATTATTAATAGGAATAATTAAAATAACAATGTTACTGTCATATACCTCACTATTATTAATAAGAATAATTAATATTACAACGTTACTATCATATACCTCACTATTATTAATAGGAATAATTAATATAACAATGTTACTATCATATACCACGCTATTATTAATAGGAATAATTAATATAACGACGTTACTATCATATACCCCACTATTATTAATAGGAATAATTAATATAACAACGTTACTATCATATACCACGCTATTAATAATAGGAATAATTAAAATAACAACGTTACTATCATATACTCCATAATATTAATGTACGATGGATTTAGTTCAACATTTATGTGATAGATCACAAAACAAGAAATGTGATAAATCTAAAGCTCTTTACTTGTTAGGTTTTTAGTTTTGTAGTTAATTTAATTTTTTTTATCCTACTTGATTTCTTAGTATCAAATGTATAGAATCAGCGTATAGAAGACGCAAATATTCTGTCGAAATGTGACAATATTACCCAAACAAACATAGTAGTAAAATAGATAAACCCAAACATAGTAGTAAAATAGATAAATCTATTCAGGCTAAAGGAGATAGTTGATAGAACCCAATTCATGAGAAAGTGCAGTTTAACCAAAATAAGTTTTAGGAGTATTAGACTTTTAGTCATTGGGATTTATCTTGTTTGCTTTTTTTTAAATGAAGTATAAATAAAACGTAAAGTTGTTGTATACATAACTTAATAGGTTTAACTGTTAGACTTTAATTAACATAGGACTAATTATTTTACAATATAGTATAATAAAGTTACTCCAGGCATATTTGTCTTTAATTCTGTATGATTTTCTAGACTTATTTATTCATTGTTTTTAAGAGTCCATGTTTACTTAAAAACTCTTTTTTTTTATATGTAAATGTTTGTTTTGCATCATTTGAGCTTATAAGTTTTAACAAATGTTTTTCTACATTTAATTTAGTTATTATTCAATTTATTCATATCTAGAAATTATTATTACTATTATCTTATTTTATTGATGTGTCCGTGAGGGAGCTCAAATTCTCTGTAAAAGATAAACACCAATTTATGTGTTATGAATTCAATGATTCAAAATTTGTTGATGATTCATTAGCTTATGTATATACGTTCTACAAACTAAATGTTTGATGGAATTAAAGTTAGAAACTGAAAAGTGGGCAGAAATATATAGTTAGTGGAAAACTCTTTCATGCAAATATTAATAAGTTGCAGTAATGTTATTGTGAATACAATCCATTTTTTTTTCTGCTCTGTAGGTTATCGATGGATGATGATCAATGTTGGCCATCTACGATCAGCATAACACATTACATCTAAAGCAATATTATTTACCTCAAAGTTATAAAAAATACTGGCATCTTGTTGAAATAAAACACCAATCTTTGAACGTAACAGTGAAAACATTTGTTACTATTTTCTAAAACAATTTTTAGCCAAATATTCTAATTTTTGGGCCGAGTATTACAAATATGTTGGTTCATAAACTTTTTGATATTTCTGATAGTGCGGTTCCATGTTGAAGCCTCCCAGTGGCACAGCGGTATGTCTGTGGACTTACAACGCTAGAAACCAGGTTTCAATACCCGTGGTGGGCAGAGCACAGATAGCCCATTGTGTAGCTTTGTGCTTAATTCCAAATAAACAAACAAGCACATCATGTTCAAATGGGTTCAGAAATAGTTCAACCGATGTAAAGTAGCTATAATTATTACTATTATATAGCTACAAAATCTACACAATATATTTCATAAAGTGTGCTTAACTTTTAATATATTTCTATATGAATTATATAATGTTCACAATTGTAAGTAATCAAAAGATTAAATTAAGCGTATTCTAAGTTTAAAGCTTTATTTTTGACTTCTGATTCCACTGAATATCCAAAAATGTATATTTTTTATATCCAGGTTTCCCTTTAACCGCTCGCTCTTTACCTGAGCCGCTGATTAACATCGCGAATAGGTACGTAACTCTATAATTACGGGTTCAATCCCTGTGACGGGTGCAGCGTAAATACATCTTTGTGCAGCTTTGAATTGTAATGTATCGTGGTTTGAGGTGTCTTTTTTTACTCACTAAATCAATTTTGTACTTATATAGTATTCAAAAATATGTAGACTTGGCTTCAGATATATTTTTAGCAAGTTCATTGTTTGTTCTGTAACTACGTAGGTAGCAAACTGCTTTGTTCAGAAGTGATTAAACATACAAACACCGCTTTAATTATTTCGCATAACAGCCTTATTTATACTTTCAGAAATAATGGAAAATACCTTGACTTCTTAAATTTTGGTTTAACGTGTGTATGATAATCGATATTTTTTTTTTTCATACGTAAGACTCATTCATCAATGTCATTGTTTAGGAGGTATGAAATTGCTTGAAGCGGTAACCCAATCGCAACTAATAGGACAGTTGGCACAGAAAAGATTCTATCTACTCCACTACAGATGTTTTATAGATAGATAAAGGACAAACCAGTGACCTGCTGACATTAAGGACAAGAAATAAGAGAGTTTCTGAGAATAAAAGTATTGTCGTCGAAACCAAGAAAATACCTAAATGAACTTGAGGCTCAAACACAGTCCTAAAACAAACTTGAGGATAAAAAAAGTTGCTGATTTTTTTGCTTGATTGTAGTCAAACAAAAAGCATGATATCTGGCAAAAAATAACACCATAATTTTATATAACTTCTACCACTTATAAACTATATTGTAATAGCTGTGTTAACAAAAAAAAAGAAAAACTTTGGTATTCAAATGTATTAGTACTTTGTATTTCCAAAGAAAAGCTTGAAAAGAAATGGACATTTCTTTAAATGAGGAAAAGTAAAATAATCAAATCTACTTTGGAAGTAAAGGAAATTAAACTGTCAAGGTTGAAATACAAACCAGAGAAGGTTAATGATTTACCCAAGTTAGGAATCTTAATATCAGGAAAGAGTAACGTAAATTATTTTTGTTCTTCAACAGAAAATCTAAAATGTATAGATAGTTGATATTTACATGCAATAACAAATTCTATATATGCTTTGTTCTTTGAAAAAGGAACAACAAAAAACAGGTATGTCACAATATAAGTGCAGTACATTAATCGCTTACAATTACTACAACACTGTTCTTATGTGTTTCTCACGAAAGCATAAACATAAGCTAGCTAAAGAAAAAGCTGTTTTTGAGCCTATTTCTTTAGTAAAATATTTAATTAACCAGTTTACTGTCTTTAAATTTCAGATAAGCACTTTGATTAAAAATTTAATTCCGTCATAATATGTATATATAGATATAGTGCCACCAGCTGCAGGCTAGTCAAATTTCCAAATCTCCAAAAACTTTCAAAAAATTAAGAGCCACATTTCAGAGGAACTTTAGGTGTTTATGTAAGGATTCAAAAATTGTAAAATAATTATTGCTACTTTATAATTATCTTTAATTGTTTCAAAAACGAAAATATTAATTGAACTTCGGTATTTCATTAAAAAAAATTCACATTAAATGAATAGAATTACACAAGGTACGTCTTCAGGTTTCAGTTGTAATATTAACAAAGCTAATGTTATACTTAGACTAATATTGATAAAGGTTTTTTATCACTGTAAGAAATTTTTAAAATGAGCAAAGAAGAAAAAAGAAGCAATTAAAAAAGTAATAGAAAATTTAAAACCTAGAAACAAAACACTTTTCAATTCTGATAATTCATAATTAGAAACACTTTGTATAACATTAGATTAACCATAATTAGAAACACTTTCTATAACGTTAGACAAATCATAATTAGAAACACTTTCTATAACATTAGATTAACCATAATTAGAAACACTTTCTATAACGTTAGACAAATCATAATTAGAAACACTTTCTATAACGTTAGACAAATCATAATTAGAAATACTTTGTATAACATTAGATTAACCATAATTAGAAACACTTTCTATAACGTTAGACAAATCATAATTAGAAACACTTTGTATAACATTAGATTAACCATAATTAGAAACACTTTCTATAACGTTAGACAAATCATAATTAGAAACACTTTGTATAACATTAGATTAACCATAATTAGAAACACTTTCTATAACGTTAGACAAATCATAATTAGAAACACTTTGTATAACATTAGATTAACCATAATTAGAAACACTTTCTATAACGTTAGACAAATCATAATTAGAAACACTTTCTATAACGTCAGACAAATCATAATTAGAAACACTTTCTATAACGATAGATAAACCATAATTAGAGACATTTGGTATGGCACTTGATAAACCATAATTAGAGACATTTTGTATGGCACTTGATAAACCATAATTAGAGACATTTTGTATGGCACTTGATAAACCATAATTAGAGACATTTTGGTATGGCACTTGATAAACCATAATTAGAGACATTTTGTATGGCACTTGATAAACCATAATTAGAGACATTTGGTATGGCACTTGATAAACCATAATTAGAGACATTTTGTATGGCACTTGATAAACCATAATTAGAGACATT
>NW_013666196.1:330268-356619 GCF_000517525.1 Limulus polyphemus | reverse complement strand
GTTAATTATGTTGTTTTAATTAGTTTGTAACTTAGCTAAACAGCTTTTATATAACATCTTATTAAAATAAACTCATTACAATAAATAAAACGTGCGATATCTCAAAAAAAGAATAAACTTACTCTTATAAATCCTTAAAGAGAGGAATGTTTTCACATTTTTATCACATTCAAAAACTTATATGTGTGAAGTGTTATATCAGCAACTGTGTCTTAAACCGCTAAGAAACTTTAACTCATAATAACTTGGGAATTATTTTAAAAAATTTACATCCTCTTAAAAATTATTTTATGCAGAGCATTGAGTTTTAATTTGAATTCCAAAACTTTCTCTTATATAATACGCAATGAATTTATGCTTAATGTAAAAATCAAAATCAATATAAGATGGTTTAGGTATATAGGTAACTACGGCCATCATCAAGTTCCACGAATACTAATTATATACCAACTACCCCCAGACAAATAAGATATAATATTTGAATACAATAACAGATGAGTAGGGAGATACGAGTATTATCCCTCGATGGCGAAGAGCTTGTTTGTTTTGAATTTCGCGCAAAGCTACACGAGGGGTATCTGCGCTAGCCGTCCCTAATTTAGTAGTGTAAGATTAGAGGGAAGGAAGCTAGTCATCACCACCAACGAATAGTGGGAGTAACCTTCACATTATAACGCCCCCTCGGTTGAAAGGGCGAGCATGTTTGGTGTGACGGGGATTCGAACCCGGGGACCCTCAGATTGCGACTCGAGCGCCCTAACCACCTGGCCATGCCTGGCCCTGGCGAAGCGCAAGAACAAAAACCACTAACATTTAAATAACCAAAAACTGTCAATACCATAAAAAGAAAAAAAGTAAACAAAAAATATGACCTGATAATTTGTATAAAATAAATAATTGAACATTAGACAAAACCCTAGTGAGCTATTTTCTGAGTTTTTCTTTTTCTATATAGATATTTAAATTCTTAGATAAATTTTATTACCTGCGCGATTGAAATTGGATTAATAAAACAACTTGCAAACTAATTAGTTGAACTAAATGTATGAAACCTGAATATACTTGTTTACTGCAAACTTATCAGACGAGCTAAACGTATGAAACCTGAATAATGATTTGAAAATATTTTGCTATCTTGAGAATATTACGCGCAATAACATTGCATTTTAGATAATTCAACATACCTTTTACTTCATAAATTGGAAACACCAACTTTATTACTTCCACAAAATTCATGAAATTCCACAAACTGGTAGTAAGGACACTAATGTATAAAGCGATATTTGTTTGTGGATGTGTGTCATTGAGGTTTCGGGTTAGCAAATTCAAAATAATTTCATTTGGAAAAAATGTAAATAAAAAAAATGGTTCGACTCTAACAAACTGATGGTTATATAGGTTTCTCTGGTAATCAGTATTATTACCAATCTTTTTATGATGCAATATGTAATCAAGTTAAATAAATCACATCCTAGTGTAATTGTAAAAAAAAAAAAAAAAATACGGGATAGAATGGTGTAAAATTGTACATATCAAATACCAGTAGACAGATAACCACAAGCTACAATAAATGCAATGAATAACAATTATAGTGCATCCCAGTGGCACAGCGGTATGTCTGCGGACTTACAACGCTAGAAACCGGGTTTCAATACCCGTGGTAGGCAGAGCACAGATAGCTCATTGGGTAGCTTTGTGCTTAACTTCAAACAAACAAACAATTATAGCCAACTATCCCCAGTCAATTAAAGTTGTTTTTTTTAATGGAACGAAAGAGCAATCAGTGCGAATTCTATCTTCCATTGACGAAAGTTGTGTCAGCAATGTAAAGCTTAGAAACAATCAGGTACAAATTGTTCAATAAGTATTTTAAAATTAACTTTATATTTACATTTCTACATGAACTATTTACATGTCTAAACCCAATGAAAATGATAACATTTAAGCCACTAAAGGAAGTTTATTTTTTAATTAATATATTTTTCTTTACGTGAAGTGGTCGTATAAAGCTGGACCTCACATATACTCTAGAAATAAAATGGACTAGCGACCTGTCATCTGCTTATGTTATTTAAAATTCACACTTCAAACTAAATTCACAATTTTTTGCATGTTATTATGAATAAATGGAGAAAAATGTAACCATATAACAAATAAAGACGCTTGAAGCAGTAGCTAACTTCACGAGGCCGTAACAATATAAGAATATGTACAGAAATAAATTAAACCCTACAAGTTAAGAATATCAATTATTATTATTGTTTCAACAGACACAAAATATCCTACAAAGCTTTCATAAATAATCAATAGAGCCACATATTTTCAAAATAGTAAATTTGATACAATCAGCTCCACGTTTAAAAACAAGGACATTAATATAAAGGAAAGGGACAAAACCTTTCTACGTGTCATCCATGAACAGAATAATGTATTCAAATTATTTACAATTGCTTATGCTGGATCAACGTATAACTGTTTATGATAATTATCACAAGTTAAATAAAAGTAACTTGAATGATTTGGAATTCTCCTGTGGAATATATTTTGTAAAATAAAATACCGTTTATATATCCTAAATATTTTTTGGTGGTTTGTATATTTATTTGATTGCATTCCGTAACTTGAATTATCATATTAGTATGTAAATAAAATAAACAAAACACTTTTTTATTTCATTCTGACTTCTTTTTAATTATAAATGTACACAGTTAGACCACATAATTTGGAATCGACATGTTCATTACTGTTCAACCCTTCCAAAACTAAATTATAGATCGGGAAGAGAAAAAAAAGAATCAGCATATGTGCAGTGCATGGCGAGAGTTTAAAGGACTATATGTAAAACAGTTCCAAGGTTATAATATATCTCGTTTATTTCATCTACCATTAAGTTAATCTCGATTTCTGTGAAGCAAGAAATATTTCTCTTGAAACATCCAGACAATCTACCAGAAACGGTAGCTTGGACATTACGATAGATTCCTATTCTAATTACGTCGAAGAAACAATCCAAGTTAGCAAAATTCCAGCGTAGATTCTTAGCTGAATAATAATATTGTAGCAATTATTACTGAAACTAAGAAAATTAAATTTGAGAGGTTGCAAGTCAGTAATACTCGAAAACATATAAGGAGGGCGTGAAAATGTGATACCGGGATAAAGTGCGTGAACCTCCGAATCAAAGCGTGAGACTTGAAATGTTTGGAATTTCCGCAACTAATATGCAGGTGACCCCCATCCCAGCCTTATTTGGTACTCAAGAAGGGTAAAGAGTAGTGAAATAAACTTTCTATATTTAGGGGTATTATTGATATGAAATATTTATTATAATTATGTGCTAACTTTTGAGGAGAGTAAGTCATACATTCTTGTCCAAAGTCAGCGAACTTTCATTTCAAGTGATTTATTGGACAGTATTGTTGAGCGCCTCGATTTGGTTGTTTACTACCTTGATTTCAGAACTGGAAGGCCTTTTAGCTTCTCTGTTGAGACTTGACCAGGCCGATTGATTTATATTTTCTTTTTGTATCTAACTTGGCCCTTAAAAAAGCCACAAATAGCAGTAGCACAGTATATTGTGTGTCATAAAGCTAATGTTACAATAAATACAAATCTAATCAAAAACACCTTAGTTGGAAAAAAAGTGCGACCAAAAAGGATTGATCGTGCGACTTAAAGGAATGAAATCAAAATTGGCGGCCAAAATGATATTGATAAAAATTTTACAGCAAATATTCATTCATTAGTTGGCCAGCCCGCTATTTTATTCAACTTGGTGCATGATGATGATGGGTAAAACAAAATTAATTTCCAAAAACTAAGGAGCCAAGGATTGTAAAAGATTTTGGCAATGTCAGTATTTTAGAGTATTACTCAGAATTGTCAAAAACTGTAAGAAAATTGATTTCTCTTTTGGTAAGCAAATATCAAAAGTATACAAAATTTCAAAGCAAAACATGTTTATAGAATTGAATTTATTCCTAAAAAGAGTAAATGTAAAGGCAGAAAATAAGAAGCAATACTCCTTACAACAGTTAAGTTACAATCTTTAACATAATTTAGGTTTACTGCAGTATGCATATTGGCTAACTCAGTATACGTTATACAAATATTCATGAGCCACTTTTAAGCGAAAGGCTGTTGTATTTATGAATTAACATTTACAAATATAACATATAGTCCCCCGGTGAGTCAGCGATAAGTTTATGGATTTACAATGCTAAAATCTAGGCCTCGATTGCCCACGGTGGATAGGGTACAGATAGCCTATTGCATATTACCAACGAAAACGACAAACAACTACAGATAAATATTTATTTATTCTACCCGAAGTTTCGGCTTACACCTTTTTCAAGGTCTAAAGGTCAAGGTCTTTTCAAGGATCTATGAACATCAAAAAACTTATTTTAAATGGTTGTAACCGAAACAAATATAAAACTACAACAATATAATTAAACGGTGAATCGTACTAAAAATATTTTTGTACGGGTTAGAGTCGCAGATCATAAAATAAATCTTAAAATAAATAAATGGAAATCCAAAAAAATAAAGAAATAAATAAATAAATAATATTAACAATATAGGGGATAGGCATTTTACCTATTAATGGAAGGGCGTTTGGATTGAATCAAAAGAGATTCTATAAAATTTTCGTCAAGAAAGTTGTTTATCCTATTGTATAGTGTTGCATTAGAACAACAGCAAAAACATTCAACTTACATTAAATATTTCTAAACTATTTGTTTGTATTTTTGAACATATAAATGTTTAATTAACATACCTATTGAAATACTAAAACAAGCTTAGTTTTGTGTGCAGAACTGAGTAAGTAATAAAAAGTAAGAAAACAGTCAAGAATATCAAAAGTTTTTATAGTCAATCCTATATTAGTTGTATATACAATATGTATTCAAATTTTATCGTATATGTTCGTAATTATTAGGCCAAATCCTGGCACAAATCCACTCATTAGTTTGATAGTGTTGAACCTTTTTTACCAAGCGCTATAACGAGTACCCGACAAAAAATTACAGTTATGGCATCAACCAAAAAGAGTTTCTCTCTCTCTCTCTCCGAAGAAATTTGTGGGTATGTTTTCTTCTGAACCATATCTTGAAAAAAAATTAGAAACTATTAAATATTAATGTTATAATAAATAGACCATAAACTACACCCTTATTCAACATTCTAAATTAATATACTATTTCTAAAGCCTTCCCACTACCTGCAGCTGTTACTGCTGATTGTGTTCCAACTTCTTTTCCACTAAAACTATATGCCCGGCATGGCCAGGTGGTTAGGGCGCTCGACTCGCAATATGAGGGTCGCGGGTTCGAATCCTCGTCCCATCAAACATGTTCGTCCTTTCAGCCGCAGGGGCGTTATAATGTGACGTTCAATCCCACTAATCGTTGGTAAAAGAGTAGCCCAAGATTTGGCGGTGGGTGGTGATGACTAGCTGCTTTCCCTCTTGTCTTACATTGCTAAATTAGGGACGGCTCACGCAGATAGCCCTCGTGTAGCTTTGCGCGAAATTCAAACAAACAAACTTGAACTAGCAAATTTGACAAAGTTTATTTTTGTATTAGTTTTCTCTTTTAAAAACGTCCCCTATTTTGAGGAAATCGTATTTGATATCAAAGTATGGAATAGCACTATTAAGAAAGTACAACGTCTTTACTTTATGTATTATTTGCCTTTTTTATTAGAAGATTTATTTTTATATCGTACTTGGACTAAGACTATTCGCTGTCGTCACTAATTACGAAGTACTGACCATAGGGAAGGCAGCCAGTCAGCAGCACCCGAAAACTCACTTTCCCCGCTAAGGAATTGTTAAACTTATAACGAACCACAACCTAAAGCACGTGGAGTATTTTGTGGTTTTATACAGACTCGGACTGGTCTCTCCAGCTCCGAAATCCATAATTCTAGCACAGAGCTAGCTTGTGCCCAAGATTTATTTGATTCGAGGAATGTCGTACCTCTCAAATAATGCATGTTATCTACATATTGTTTATTTATTTATTTATTAGCAGAGTATTAGTAAATGTTACTTTTAAATAAAAGTTTTTCCTAGAATAATTTGACATGCCTTTAGATTCACATATGTTCATTTAATTCTGTTTAATACGATACATATTCTCTGTAAGAATTTGATTTATATAATGGCCTGTGTTAGAGAAATAATCATATGGTGTTATGAACTAATAAAAAAGGAGAGTGAAAGTATGGAATATATTATCACAATTGAATAAATGTTCGATATAATTTATTAGCGTACAATAAAAACTTCAAAAAACATTATATGCATAGAAAGTAAGATTTTGTTTTAGTACAGAAACATTCGCAATAAGTAATTCAGTGCAATATATTTATTTAGTAGTAAGAATGACCTAAACTGTCATGAAAATCCTGTTAGAAAATAAAGTAATTGTGAAAAAATCGCCAAGTTACCATAATTTTATTGATAAAACACGAAAACAACATTTATTTTAAGAGTAATTATTTATCAACGTATTTTTTTTTTGGCTAGAAACACAATCACACATATGACAAAAGTGAGGGTAAAAACGTGAGAAAAACTCATACCCATTTCCCGAAATAACACTTGGGAAACGAAGTGCGCAGAAAACATATTGATTTTAGAAAACATATTTTCGTTTTTTGTCACGCAAGTAACGTATTCTTATAACAGAAAACACAGACTACAGTGTATCACGATTTAAAGATTGTTCTTATTTGAACGATAATTGTTCATAAACCAAAGTTTAATTGATAGAAAATGTTGTCATGTTCTAACAACTTAAAGTAATTTCAGGGTATGGCAATACTAATTATTGCCTTATGTGAAAACTGTATTTTTTGTTAATTAAAACTATCTTGTTGTTTGTGTGATTGGTCATTCTTGCAACCAAAATCATTACTTGTAATAAAATATTCTTTGAAAGATAACTCTTTTCGTATGAAAATTATTTCAATTGCAACCAATGGATTGATTTTCGAAATGCTTATGTAAAACCGTAAATACGTAAGGATGTATCTAATTGATCAACGCATATCGAATAGTTTATGATGTTCTTTGTGTTATTATTTTAGGGCAATCAAACGCATTAATATAAATAGAAAGTTACAATTAACGCAACTCGTCATCAGGTAAAGTGTTAGAAATAAACTGGCAATGTAAATATTTTTCTATATTTTCATAAAAAAACAAAAATTGAAGGATTATTTACATTTTTATACATTATAATTTAATAACACTTAATAATTCCCCAAGCACAAAGTGGTAAAATACATATGTTAGATATTAACCAACAAAAGTCGAGCTTTAGTCAATAGTATTTGGTTCTTTAGATACTAATGGTAGTGATTCTTACTTGATGTATTGATTCCATTGGTATGTGAAGCAGAGATGCTGTTTGCATGCGACAGAATGTTTTATTTTACTCTTTAAAGTAAATACGTTTCATTTGGCTTAGTTTGCCAAGTATTTTTGTTTCTGTATTTTCCCAAGATTGATCTCATCGTCCACTGGACTAACTTTGGTTTTTAATCATTTTTTTAAACTCACTCCTTCATCAGAACAACTACTTTCTCATTAGTTCTCATTAGCTGATTTATATAATTCAATTCTTTTGTACATATTTAAGTAAAAGCTTTTAATTACACATGCAACAACATCTTTAATGAAACCCGTGTCACTGTTTTTCAGATTTATTCAGTAAAAGTTTTTTGGTAGAGCCTGAAGGCTTATATTAAAATTTTAACACTGAATATCTATATTAACTGTTGTTTATCCCTTTCTGTGTCTGAGTCAAATATAATTTTACGGGCTTAAAACGTTAAAACCCTTGGTTCGATTCCCCGCGGTAGGCAGAATGCAGACAGCCCATGATGTAGTTTTGCCTTAGAGAAAGAAGAACACAATTTTTTGTAAAGTTCTCTTTAAGTTCAAAATAATATATCTACAATTTTTGTGTGCTTTTTTAAGACTGGGTATTAACTTCATTGAAGGATATCTTTAAAATTTAAAGCTCAATTTTTAATCCTTTAATGGTATTTCCTGGTTTCCACCTTATTTTTTAGGCTCCTTTCTTCTACTTAGTTAGTTTTAGATTAATATTTTTTCATTTACCGGAATGTATTGAGGTTTTAAAAGATTCATCGTTTCTTGTAAGATTTTTTTCTTCTTCGTTTTAATGTATCGGATCAAGTATTATTAAACACAATCAATCTATTAAGTAATAAGCACATTTGATGATTATATTATTATTATCATTATCCTTCCCAATGACGAAAATACTTTCTTAATAGGTAAATATAATTATTAAAGTAAAGTCTATGATGGATGAAATGTGACAGAGATAAAAAATAAACACAATAAGATAACTATAAAAGTTCCTATTTAACATAGTTTCATTAGGTGCCAGAATATTAATCTA
This sequence comes from Limulus polyphemus, assembly GCF_000517525.1. Taxonomy (NCBI): domain Eukaryota; kingdom Metazoa; phylum Arthropoda; class Merostomata; order Xiphosura; family Limulidae; genus Limulus; species Limulus polyphemus. The sequence goes on along the minus strand of NW_013666196.1, from coordinate 348,175 downwards.
TATATATATATGTATAAAGACGAAACGTATGTTTGTTATCACCCTAATTCCCCCGAGCCTATTAGGCCAATCTCAACCAAAATTTGTATGTAAGCACTATAAATTATGGGGAATGTCCTAAGGAGTCAAAATTGAACTAACCCTACTTCTATCTTGTAAAGCTTGTAGATTAATTACTCCCAACCTATTGAGTCAATCTCAAACAATCTTGACAGGTTGACGCTTTACAAAAATGTTGGATATTCTAAAGAGATTGAAGATCAAAGCATGAAAGTTGCTGGAGTGTTTCTCAAACAACCATGCTTTTCTCAAAGGTGAGATCACCTTAAAATCTTTATCTGATGGTAGGTGGAAAGCAAACTGCAAATGTTGTTTATGAAGAAGCTTTGTTATAATTTTAAAATTGTAATATAATATTTATGTTGAAGTTATTATTTTGAAATATATAAATGCTGTTAAAAGTTACATTGTTTTAATTAAGTTTAAACATTCCCCGTCAGTTGACGGATATTTCAGCTTGTATAAGAATAAAATCAGGTAAAGTAATTGAATGATTGTTTGTTTTAGTGCAAAGCCACATTGGACTATCTGCTGTATCTACCGTGGGGAATCAACCCCCAGATCTTAGCGTTATAAGTCCGTAGATTTACCGCTGTCTCACCGGAGGACATGATAGAAGTAAACAAGAACATTAATTTTATGCAACATGTCACATATAATAACACGTTATCGGATACAACGATATAAATACGACATAATATTAATTTAACTAGAAAGTAAGAGTTAACACAACACGTCATCAAGTAAAATTATACATCAAACAATATCGCTAATTTAAAAATGAAGGGACAAGTAATATATTATTAAACGTTATGGGGGATCTGATGATATCAGATCTTTCATGACAATAACACGTAATGCGCTACTTGTAATAGTAATGAAATATTCACTTGAAAATGTTGATTTGTTTGATTCAAACTCGCATGTATTAAAACTAAGATAGAATTTCATGTTGACTTTTGATCTATAAAGGAGTATCTGAAACATATTTATTTATATTAAGTGATGCTATCACTCTAAGCTGGCACTGTTTGCTTTTTAACTTTTACACTATTTTATCACATTTTAGCTCTTTTAATACATAATATCTTTTTTACGAACTTCTTGGATGCCTTTCAATTTAACAGATATAGGTAAACCACTAGAATTAAAAGTTGTTATGAAAACAAATTAACTGCAAACGTACTTTTTATGACATTTCTCTTAATTTGTCCATTACGGTTCGAAATAAGAGTGTGTAAAATGTACATAATATTTGATATTATTGTAAAATTTTCAACAATGTCATTTAGCTTTTTATATTTATAATCGACAAAGTTATTAGACAATGAATTTTTATTAGAATTAGTTATGATTTGATCCCGTTTAACAGCAAAGTAAAAGTATTATTAGTTGAATTAAAATATTTCAAAGATTATTTACAATTTTAATTATATCGGAAAGAAAAAAAAACGGTCTGGCTCCAAATGTCTAATCAATAAAGATTCTTTAATTCGCAACGTTTTTTCTTAATTACAAACAAACAAACAAAGTTTCCCTGCTGAGCAGAGAATTCTGAAATCCATATCGTAAGGTGAGTCGTTGCACTTGTTTTTGAAGTACAGGTAAATACTGTAGTTATCCCTGTCGTTTGGTTTGAGATGTTTTTTTAATTCAAACCGGTAGGTAACTTTTCGTGGAAGTAATATACACTTGTTTTCAACAGGTTCGTGCAAATTTGTAAATAACATACGGCCGCCACAGTACTAGAATCGAATCTTTCACCTTGAAAATTAAATGAATGCATAACTGAGGTTTAAACATGATTCTCAGTGAAGTTTGTAGATATGAATATTATAAAATGTTCAACATATTTTTTGTTATTTAAAACTTAAAGATTTTTGTTAGGGGTAATTTATCTACACCAAATATTAGTGCTTGGGAGGTATTTACTTTTCGTAGGTCTTTCTCCGTTATCTTTCTAAGAAAAATTTCAGGAAAACAGTTCTTCTTGAGATACTTCTTAATGTTATCAAGTTCTAGCGGAAACATAAATATTGTACTTATTATTTTAAAGGTTCAATGAATTATTAAAATATCAAATTCTTCTAGAAAACATAAGGTGTGAAACTTCTGTATAAGTCTTAAAAGTCTGTTTATTGGATCTTTAAATTTTAAAATGGATGAAATATATTGAACATTTTAAAATATTCATACCTACAAATTTTGTTGAAAGTAATCTTTAAATCTTAATTATATATTAAAACACTATTCCAACTTTATAGTGATTGTACGTTGTTTGCAAATTTTACATGAACCTGTGGAAAACAGGTTTATATTGGTTCTACTGTACGCCACCTAGCAGTTTGAATCATAGAACATCTCAAACCCAATGAAGAAAATCATTCCAGTATTTGCATACTCTTCAATAACAAATTTATCGGGGCATCTTGAAATAAAAACTTTAGCAGAGAATGAAAAAAACAAAACAAAAAACATTGCGAATCAAAGAATTTATTGATTAGACATTTGGAGCCAGGCAGTAACTATACCTATTCGCCTTTTCCGAGAGGCTTAAAAGGTTATTGATTATAAAACAGAATATTTCAAGTCCTATATTTCATTTCTGTGCCGATGTTTTAATTGAAACAATGAAATTAGACTTAAGTTATAAAAGATGATATCAAATGTCTAGCGTTAATTTATCATACAATTTAAGGAAGTATAACACATGTAAGTTAAATGTTAATTATGGTAGCTGGACTTGCATGATTACACCATATAATGTCAGATCTTGATTCAATACTACTAGTTATGTGGATTGAAGAGTTCGAAATGAATTACTCCTTTGATGTCTCACCAAATGCAAAGCATAACTTTCTGTAGATGAAGTCTAGGTTTTGTGGTCGGAAGTGGTTTTGGTTTAGGACTGAGCCATTGTTTTTGGCTTATAATATTCGCATAGAGAATCAATTTTTCATCACCGGTGACAATTCTGTACAAAAATGGTTCACGCACATTACGCACCAGAAGAAACGAAGCAATTTTCACACGTTGGAAACGATGATCATTGGAGAGTTCATGAGGCACCCAAACACCTTCTTCATGGCGTTTTCCAATATCTCTTAGACGTCTTCGTACTGTTTCATGAGATACATGCAATTTCAAGGCCATTTCACGAGTGTGTAGCCTTGGGTTAGACTCAACAAGCGTATTCAGAGCATCAATATCAATTCCAACATGTCGGCCCCTTCCATCACAGTTTTTAAGGTTAAAGTCACCTGAACGAAATTTGCTGAACCATCGTTGACGTTTACGAACGTTCAAAACATTTCCATAAACTTCTTTTATATTCTTTGTGGCTACAGAGACGTTGTTTATTTTCTTGTATTCAAACAAGTTTACATGCCGAATGTGTGTCTCGTTGTGTGCCATCACTGTAAGGGATTAGAGCATACTAAACTTTACACATTATATAGGCTACACTAACGTGACGTTTAGGCGGTTCGTTTAACTATTATACATAATGTACGTTTGTTGGAGGGTGATTAATGAAAAAGTTCCAAAACGCTACATTAATTTCTTGACGACCCAATAGAAAAGTTATATATCGTTAATTTTGAACATTGCATCCAATGATAGATCAGGTAATGTGTAGTACCAAGCAGGATCTAAATAAAGTTTTCAAGCAAACATGTCTAAAGGTCTCGACAATATCAACTTATATCAGAACTTCCATCTTTATATAAATATCAGAATATTCTCCCATGTTTTGTATATTAAATGCTTTTGATGTTTTTACCAAATGAGATATATTTTCTTCATTGTTTGAAATTAGATTAATTTCTATAAAATCCCAACAGTATTCTTTTATATACTGATCACTATGATATCCGCTCATATTATGAATAAGCAAGGGAATGAATGAAGTATACAATAGATTACAACTTTCGTGTGCATGTTATTCATATTATGAATAAGCAAGGGAATGAATGAAGTATACAATAGATTACAACTTTCGTGTGCATGTTATTCATATTATGAATAAGCAAGGGAATGAATGAAGTATACAATAGATTACAACTTTCGTGTGCATGTCCTCTATAGTTTCCAGTTGAATAATCATGACAGTGAACTTTCAATACCTATTTGTTTATTTTAAATTCTTCTTTTTCCTAGTCAGTTAAATCATCTTCTGACTGATGTAGTATTAATTACTTTTTTTATTGAATATGATATGATCGTAATGTTTGAGAAAGTATTCATGGAGGCATATCTCAGTGATGTAATAAATTCAGCAAAGACATTAATGAATATACACGAAAGATTACGATCATGATAAACAATTTGTTTACCTAGGTTATCTAGATGCTATTAGCCTATATGACTGAGCAATGAGTCAATATTTACCCTATGAACGATTTAAATGGAGAGATGAAATAGTGATGCTAATATGAAAGTACATGATGATTCTGAAATATATTATATTTTAGAAGCATATTTGGACTATCCAAACGAACTACATAACCGTCGTTCAGATATACCACTAGTATAAGAGAATAGAATAGTGACCAAAAAGATATAATTAAGCTCAACTTTATACGATAACAAAAATTATGTGCTTCACTATAGAAATCTTAAATAACATTTATAACTGAGAATGAAAGTGAAGAAAATTCATAAAGTATTAGAGCTCAAGCAGTCTGATTGGCTTAAGAAATATTCTGATCTAAATACACAGATGAGAGTTAAAGCCATTAATGATTGTGAAAGACTATATAAAATATTAGAAAACCATTTGATATAAAGTTGTGTTCTGATGCAAAAAAGAAAAATGATTAGCTGAGTCAAACTTCAAGGAGAGAGAGCAAATATTTTCAGAAACGTTATCAGCTATTCATATGAATAAAACAAAAATATTATCCAATAAACCAATTTATGTTGTTACAAGCATTCTAGACTCTATTGAACCATGAAACCAAAGTATGGCGATGACTTAGAATTATTATACCAATATATTGATTCTTATATTTACTAGATAAAAAAGGCAATCTCTTTAATGATGCAAATATATATATATTTGATAATTCGGTTATCCAGAATACAATTTTTATGGTGTTCTGTTAAGAAGTATAAAGGTGTTGAAATATGTGTTATTAAAAATAGAATTATATTGAATGAATATAAGAAATGTTTATTAAGTCAAAACTATGAATCTAATAATAATAAAAACATATGAAATGCATTCTGTTCAAGTTAATAAGAAAGCATTAATCTCCATTTAGGACAAAGGATATACATCAACAGATGGAATTAATACTCTAGAGTAGGTACATTGTTCTTCTATATAAATGGTTGCTGTAAAAAAAGTTAATACTATAGGAACACATCAATACGCCGAAACTGAATGAACTAAACCCAGGAGAAGATTGATTTGTCTCTGAATTAAAAATAATTAAAACTCAGTTCGGTGATAAAATTTGTGCTAATAGATGAAAACTGGAACAAAGTTTGAATATTTTTACATAATCAATTTAATAAAACGTTAATTGAGAAAGATATTAAGGTAATGAATAAATACAAAATCTTACTCTTGTTAATAACGTGATGAAAGAATCAGAAAGCTCATGTCGTTGAATTTGAGAGTATATATAAATACAGAATTTAGTAATGCCAATGCTTGTATTGAGGATATTTAACTTACTAATTGCTTTACACAAATTAATAATAATATATATTTTGGATGTTCTAATGATTTAGATCATAGACACATCATTATACATTTTTGGTACCATAAAATGATTAATCAGTGTAATGTATGAGTCCAGCATAATTGTGAATTATAAATTCCATCAAGTTTGTTTGTAATAAGATTATAAGATATTTCTATATGTTTACTTCTTCCCACTCTTCTATATTTAGGTCTTAGTGTTTAATATTTATATAGTCAAAAATCTTGTTCTTTTTATTCCAAATTGTGAGTATAGAAGTAATATTTTTTCGTTTTAAAAAAAAAAAAAAGAAGAAGAATATGTCTCATTGTAAAACAATTAAAAAGATGTTGAGTTGATAGGGTTATTTTAATTTAATAGGTAGAATTTGAGCATTTTATGATATATATATATATATTTAATTTTTGGATGAATTTGTGACATTTTCCAATGATATTTCTTTTCTTTTTGTGGATACTGTTTCGATACATTTTTTTTCAATTTTGGGTTATGTTCCTCCAAAAGGGGTAGAACCATTTGTAGTGCATGAATGGGGTTTCTGATTAACTAATTCAACTAACACAAAGTGTTAAATAACGACAAATAGTAGCCTATGCCTCCAAGCTGGGAGCAGAAACTCCATACCCTGAAGCGGTGGTTAGGCAGAAACTCCATACCCTGAAGCGGTGGTTAGGCAGAAACTCCATACTACTAATGGGGAGGCATAATTGAGTGATCTGGAGGGCAGGGAAACGAAATAAAAATTTTTGATTGCCATTTTCGATGTTTTCTAGCAATTTGAGCTATTTTTGATGATGCCTGGATATTTTGTAATAAATTTGGTGTTTCTGAGATATTTTTGGTGTTTTTTAACATTTTGCAATATATATATATATATAACAATTACATCAATATCCAAAACAGAAAGATCAGTTGAAAAAATACAATTTTTCATGAAGCAGTTGTAATATTTTTGTCTGCTTTTAACATGCAATTTGAAAAAAAAAAGTGAATTTATTTTGAGTTACAAATCTTGAAGACCTTTACGCGCATCGCAATACATGAACCTACTGTATAACAAAAATAGCCACTGTATGCAATTCGAGTATTTGGAATTGATTCTTAAGAAATAAATTACATTATAAATCTAACGTTGCAAGAATCGCATGTGTCAGAAAAGACTCTATCAAACGTTATACTCTCAGTATAGAGGATGCAAAAACTATTGAATAGAAATCTGATCTAAACTTTAGGAATCAATCGAAGCGATTTGTACTTGATAAACTAGTTAAGTGAGAGAAAATAGCTTGCTCATATTCCTGTATATTATGCAATAAGCCTTAAAGCAATTGAAAAACCTTTCCTTTTTAAATAAACAATCTTTAATTTGTATTTATGCGTTTTACTTCACCATATAGTAACGTAAATATATATAGGTATGTGAATAATGTTATGATATTTCGTCGAATTCATTATTTATTATTATACAGCGGACCAACTGTTTAAAAATTCTGTATATGTACAATCTTTATTTTGATTTTTTGAAGTATATAATTTAATGAATCAGATTACTAGTTCTACTAATCTTGGATGTAGATATATTTTCCGTGGCTCTACACACATATTATTACAGTCAATATTTAGAAACAAATAACACATACGTTTAAATAACCAGAAGAATGAATACGCATAGAAAGATGAACAATATAAATCTGGTTTTAGTTGTATTTCTGGTAGACATGTTTTCTTTCAATTCAGAATTACTGAATATTTTTATCTCTCTTGAATGTTTAATTATTTTAACCATTTTTGCAGTTTTGATTAGATAAGTCACGTAAAACTTGCGATGTCGATAGATAGTAAGCTTTTATGTTGTTCTCTATATTTCCTGTATCAGTAAAAATATGCACTTTTGAATACTAGCGAGTCTTAGTCGAGCACAGACTGCGAATGGCGTTTTATTAGAGGGCAGCACATGATCGAAATGCTCTAACGAAAAGAAATAGTTCATGCCAGCTTCTCTGCAGCATTTCGAATTTCAGCTGTAGTGAAAATATATATTTTAGAATGCTTTCCAGAAGCTCTACGTATCTCTAAGAAATGATGTAATAAATTGTATTTCAAAATTTTAAATGAAAAATATTTGAGGGCAGTAAATTAAGAAGTTATCAACTTAAGTTTTATTAAACATATATATTTCTAAAAATTTTGTTAATATCGATCACTGATCATTACTATATTCATACGTTTCTTAATGTTTACGAATCTTACATTGCTATTGAGATGTAAACCTAACATTTTACACAATTTCTTTAAACTCATATTCGTTATTAACTGGTAGTTAATATTTAAAGTTAAAAATAAATCTATAAAAGTATTTATTTCACAGTCCTATACAAATTATAATATTGTTTATAAAAGAGGGACTGCTCCCCCCCCAGTGCCACAGCGGCATGTCTGCGGACTTACAATCCTAGAAACCGGGTTTAGATACCCGTGATGGGCAGAGCACAGATAGCCCATTGTGTAACTTTTTGTTTAATTTCAAAACAAACAAACAAAACGAAATAGAGCATGGATATACGAAATATTAACTGCTTCATTTTTCATGAGAAAGTAAAAATGTTTATAAAGTACAAACTCACTGCAATAGTTTACTGACTAACTGAAACATTTTCGACATAAATAACACATTTCCAGTTCGCCCCAGAAGAAGAAAGGTCCACCTTTCGAAAGCGCTCGGGTTATAGGTTTTCTATTCAGTTCCATAAATTTATGATTACTTCAATTAACCTATTACTGATGGGGTTGTTTTGTTTTTCTTAGAGCAAAGCTATACAATGGCCTGTTTTCTGTTTGTCCTGCGCGGGTACTTGAACCTCGGGTTTTAGCTTCGTAAGTCCATAATCTTACTGCTGATCTACCGATAGATACCGCTAGGGAGATGTTAATTACCGCATCTTGCTATTCATGAATTGTAGAGACTTATTTCATTCTTCATTAAATTATGTTGTATAATAAAGTGCACAAATATTTAAGTTAATCCTATAAAAGCCATTCAGTGGATCAGAAGTAAATATGAAGGCTTATAAAGCTGAAAACCGGGTTTTGATACAGGTACAGCACAGATAGCCCAATGTAGTTTTGTGCATAACAACAAACAAACTTTAAGCTTAAGAGGAAAATGGAAGCAAGAGTTCCATGTTATATCTCACTCGAATGATTGACAGTAGTAATAATAATCTTTCAACGTTATATATTTATAACGTTGGGAGATTAATGCAATAAAACAAAATCGTAGTGAAAACACAACACTGAAACAGACTCGGGATAAACATCAAGAAACAAATGGTAATTTCACGATTTTCGGAATCCCCGAGATTAATCATCAGAATGTTAACACAATAATACAAATATCAAAATTTACAAAGCATTTCTCCACAGATTATTGAAAATTCTCAAAAGACGACATATTAATAAAGCACCATATTTCATAACTTGATTCAGAAAAAATAAACAACTTAGACGCCACCTTATCCTGTGAGAGTCTGATAAAGGTCCTTTTGTATTGTATATTCGTCGTAGTAGTTTAATATAGCTGTTCACAATACGAGAGATGGTATTTCTATAAGACAGATAATCTTAAACTACATTTAGATATGCGATTCTAGGTCATTCTAACAACAATAACACGTCAGATGTAGACCTAGCAAGACGATAAATTACAATCTATTTTAAAAGGAAACAATGCACAGTGATAAAATTTATAAATATTAAGGATTCAAATTGTTGTGTTTGGTGTAACTATTTAAATACGACGAGTATTTGTTTGGATAATTTTTTTACTATATAAATACAAGTTAAGATGAAAGCAACAGGCATTAAATAAAAAAATACAAATAAGAATGTATACGATTTAGGAGATAAATATGAAAGTTATGTATTATGAACTCATTTTAGAACAACGATTCTCCCAGTAAAATATGATGACGAGAAACCCACTCTGAGACTAATATTGTTTATAGACGACTTTAAAGTGTAATGAATCAAAGAAGTTTAACACAGTTACAAATGTACAATGTTTCGACAATGTTTTTCCGTCATTAGAACTTGTAATAAAGTTTTTCGTATTATTTTTGGCCGTGCCACTTACTACGTTTGCACAAAAAATGTAAACCTCTGTTTGTTTTACATGTTTTAGCCTTTTTTTCCGATAGCTATTGTTATAAACTGTTATAAAATAGAATAAATCTGAACGTTTATTGAACTAGTAGAGACTCAGCATTATTAGAGAAAATATATAGCTGGAACTGTGGTAACAATCTATAAATTGAGGAGAATTATACCATTTCACGCTTTTCATGGCGTGTTCGTATTGCATTGGTTTTTCTTGTTACTCGATGGATCAAAACATTCTGGTTAATTTATTAAAGCTCTCGCAAAAGGTATTTTGTGTATTCCTCCATAACAGTTTAGCGTTTAACTTTCGTTTTCGCGAGCGCTGTTAAAGCCTTCGTTTTCAATTTGTTTACGTCCTTAGTGAGCAAACAGGGTTTGAATATTCGAACAAAACCAAATGGCTCTCATTTTTGAGGAAGGGGGAGCTGCTGAAGAAGCAAATTATTTAGCGAAATCGCAGTAATAACTTGGTTGGATTTGATTTGGTTTTATTCATTTAACTTGGAGGTGCTTTTTTTGTCAGTAATTAGTCTAACTTACGGGAGAGGAGGGGGCATAAGGCGGCCTAACAAGAGTTGATATTTTATTAGTTTTCACTTAGCTTTTGTCAATTCAACAGTTTAAAACACTCCATCACTTGCCCATTTTGTATTATTTTGCTCTGTAAGTTGTGCTTTTGGGTCATTAAATATCAATGTTTGAGTTATGGAGTATTGTTAGCAACAGTTGTTATTGGACTGGAAAAAAAGGTAACACCCAATTTTCTAGCGGGTCTACTGTTTTGCTTTGAGATACAATCGTGTTCTGGAAAATACCACGCTTGCGAAAAGCCTACTTTATAATTTTAAACTTCGTTTGGATTATAATGTTGCAGGATAGTAGGAATATAAATACTTTCCATGAAACAAGGTGAGGTATGATTAGTTGAAATCATGTTGCATTCCACCCTATCAAGTTTCGTTTTGATGACAAGACCATTGTGTTAGCCCTTATTTTTTATTAATGTTGAAAACAAAACACTGAAACAGAAACATATTATTTTATCTAGTGACTCTTCGAGCATCTGCTCTTTGTCAGGCATAATATGAAAATGGAATTCTACTATTATTACTTTGTTTAATGCAAACTAGAGTTTATTACTAGACATTTCTGTTATGTAATTAAAATAACAACCTATATCTACAGAACGTATCTTTATTAGCTCAATATTTCGCTATTACAGCTTAATCAAGAGCTACTGATAACCTACAAGTTCGCTAATCCAGTTTCAACGCGTATAAATACTTCAAGCTGACAAGAAAACCATTTAAAGAAAAGTATTAGTTTTTTTCCAAAAGGCTGTTTGGTACCTAGCTTAAAATATTAATTTATATTCATGTTTTTCTCCTTTGGTCCTGCCAGGTGGTACACGTTTCAATGCCAGTACTAATAGATTATTTAGGGAATGGTCGGTTGAGTTAAAACATCTAGGTACTGGAAATTGAAGATCTTGATATTTGATTTCTTGACAATGTTCATGGTATCGACCCCCTACTCTGTATGACGTTTGTTAATGTAGAGTTTATTGCATCTGTCCCCGGTGAGTAGCGGTAAGTCTCGCAGCTTATAATGTTACAATTTGGGTTTCGAAACGTCGCTGGATAAAATAGATTTGTTTTTATTTAAACCTTGTTTTTATTTGGAATTTTCGGCTTAAGTAACTGCTTGAATAAGGACAAATAAATTACCAAAAACAAAACAAACGCTTTACATAAGTGAACATAAAACTTGTTTTAAAAATTATTACATGTATTAAGTGAATCATTCTGATTAAAAATTTAAATACAACAGAGAGTTTGCTTTAAATATAGGTATGGTAAAAAAAGTTATTTTTATTGTACGCTAGGGTTTTTCAATACAGTGAAACTGCTTGTGGTGTTTTTGAAATTAAAATATAAATATGATCTACAGTTTTATAAAATTAAAACTTTATAGAAACAGTTTACAAGAATATATGACGACACAAATCTGCAACAAAGGTAAGCATTTTGAGCTGTTTCTTAAGTAAAACATATCACAATGAAATATTTCCAATTTTCAAAAGCTGCGAATTCATATAAATTTCTCATACAAAAAAATATTTTGTTTGCAAACGCTACAAAATCTGTAGAAAATTGTTTTGAAGTTTCAATCTATTTCATCCAGTTGTTGTTTTTCGCAATAAATCAAACCGAACAACAAGTGCATCGACTCAACCCACCCTGTCATAGTAGAGTGAAATCAAATTGAATTTGGCATTAGAGCTAGAAGAACCTCAAGGAAATTATTGGATGGAGGAATAACCCAATGACGGTGCCAAGCTGTGCAGGAATAAAATGGTACTATAATCAATATTAAAACAATCTTATTTACATTCCGTACCTGACGTTAAAAATGAAAATAATCATATTAAGAAGTGGTACACAGTAACTGCTAGTTAATAGCCAGTTTCCTCAGTATTGTCGTTGTCTTGGTATTAGGGACAATATAATGATATCTAGACTACACTGATAAACGTGCTGTGATTGGACTCCATGATTAGAGGGAGGAGAATCTATACTTTGATTGGCGCAACATTCCACTAATAAGTACACGAATAAAGAAAATAGAGGTAGGTGAAGTATATGAGAAAAAAAATATAATTACGTGAGGGAGAGGAGCCAGCCCTAGAAGTGGAAAAAGCAACTAACAATGACTCAGCAATTTCAGAAAGACGCAATTATAAGTTTAAATATTGAAAGCACTTGCAGCCTTGACGAGATTCCAGCCGAATGTCTTAAGGAAATGACATTTTATAGATTGAATATCTGACTGCACTTTGTAACAAAATCTACAGAGGAAGGAAAACGCCAACATGTTTTAAAAGATTATTTTTTTTGTGCGAACCCCCAAAAAACCGGAGGATATCAAGTTCGGACAATAAGTTAATACCAGCTTGATTAGTCACATCTAAAAAATTATCGCTGCAAATAACCCCTGAATAGAATTAAACTATGAAATAAAGCAGAGAATTAGATATTAGGATACTAGGAAAAAGAGACACAGAAGTACAAAGAAACATTTATCTATAGAGTCGGGAGACAATAATTTCATTTTACATATTCTATGCAGTTGTGTAGAAAAGGTGTATGACAGAGATGTGTGCTGTCACCAACATTATATGCATAGTACTTGATGAGAGTAGTAATTATCGATACAAAATATATCAGGTTAATGGGAATACGTATAATTTGTATTAATAGGTATGTTCATGATACAGGATTTATTAATGAATCTGAAAAAGACGTAGGATATTTACTAAGACAACGGTAACTTCACGATCTGCGGAATCTTTGAGCGTAAGCATCAAAGTTGAAGTTAAGGAATTGAAACAAATTGAGGAATTTACTTAGTTAAGGGCAAATATCAATTGTAATGACAAGAGTTTTTAAACGAAATATATTGAGGAAGGGTAATAGTAACAATTGTATTATAATTTCTTTTTAAGCACATTGAATTACTATGTGTTGATAAATAGAAAAAGAAGGAAATGATGAGTTTTCAAACTCAAAGAATTTATCAGGAGAAATTTTAAACTCAATTTAAGATTCAAGTACTAAAATGTTACTTATGACTACTCCTACTTTACGTGAACCATAGCTACTGAAACAAAACATTATTCTGAGGCATTTGAAATGTGATGTTATAGGCGAATGTTGACGATCAGCTGCAGAGAAAGGAAAACTAATTAGGAAGTATTGGAACGGGCAGAGACAAAAGACAACCGCAGACATGTGTAGGAAATAGAAGATGCGCTTCTTTGGGCATATAATCATATCTGAGAGAAGGTTAGCAGAGATACTGCTGGGTTTAATCGAAGTAAGAGTAAGAGTAAGAGGTAGGCAGAGACTCAGTTGTATCGATGACGCCAGAAAATGGATTGAATATGAGAAGTTTAAATTAGAAAAGTAGGTGCACGAAGCGAAGGATAAAGAAAACCATAGTTGTCAACACTCATAATTGGAAAGGACGCTATGTTTGATTGATTGATTTCAACATTTTTGTAGACTTACTTGAAAAGAATGGTTTAGAAACTGAACGGACTCCTTCCCTAACTTGAAATGAAAGCAGTAAATCCATTATGACACCTCTATCTCTTGCGATTTCTTTATTCTTCCAGCGAATTAGTAGGATTTACGATTGAAAACCTTAGAGTAACAATTGACATTATAGGCCACCTGTTTTGATAGATGCATCTGTACTATTCATTGTTTTATTTGTATTGATTCAGCAATGCAGCTCAAAAAAGTGTAAAGTAACATGGATTTATCTGTAGAACTATTCGCAGTCCATGAGAAAAACTTTTAGGATCTCAGTTAAATAATGTAAATGTGTGTGACTTGTTTCAGCATTTTACTTTCCAATGATTAACACAAATAAGTATTTGTTTTAAGATGATAGAGGAAATATTCACAGAATAACCACATTATGCTTATTTTCTTTTTTACTTCTAGGGCGGATTAACTCACTTATAACATTTGGACGATTATTTTGATATTAATATCTAGAACGTAAGATTTTGATAAGTTGTTTGCTTGCAGATAATGACAATATATACCATAAAATTATCTAAATGAAATGGAGAAACAGCCATAGCATCAAAATAGGTAACTGGTGTTAGATAGAATGACAACACTCCATTGCAAGCTTATTTCACATAGAAATTTACTTATTGCTGTATACATCTAAACTGACTGAAGGTGTTTTCGGTGAAAGGAAGCAATCCATGAGGCACAGATGGCAACATTTCAGCACAGGCCCATACAATACTAGACTATCAGAAATGGAAACATTTCAGCACAGGCCTATACAATACTAGACTATCAGAAATGGAAGCATTTCAGCACAGGCCTGCACAATGCTAGATTATCAGAAATGGAAACATTTCAGCACAGGCCCATACAATACTAGACTATCAGAAATGGAAACATTTCAGCACAGGCCTATACAATACTAAACTATCAGAAATGGAAGCATTTCAGCACAGGCCTACACAATACTAGAATATTAGAACCAATTTTAGTGGGATCTAAAATCGCCTTCAACTTTGGATGACAGATGTTCCACCTATACGATTGTTGCGATAATTTTGTTTTAAGTTTATAGAATGCTAGTTGCATGAAGCAGATACATGTGTATTGACTCTTTACGCACATACTGGCATTAAGAATTGTGTAACATTGAGTTATAAAAATCCTAGCCATATTTTATAAATCTCTTCCCAACGAAATTGATCCTTTTTGAAGTTGAAGTGAGTTGTAATCAATCCTTGATCAGAAAAAAAATATTTTGTTCTAAAAAAATACACGACAAACTGATAAACTTGGGCCAGAATCTCTACTTACTGGTTAGATGCTATAACCGACCAAGTTACTGTGTTTATGAGTGTAGTAACCCTCACTTCACAGGTTGTGAGAACAGTTCGGAAGGACATATAAGCTACAGCAGTCAGATTATTAATTTCAAAATACATTTATTGGTATTTTAGCTAGAAGTGTCGAATTATGATTTCAGCGTTAAAATTTTCATGCCTTCTAGCGTAATCATTTTCTTCTTCAGAACATTCCTAACTTAGTGACGGCCTTAATATTTTTACAGTTTTCATAAGAAATCACGACCGTGCAGCCAATCATTGTCTGTAACGAAATAATTTTATCATCAAAAAACGGAGGCATAATTCCTGTTGATATAATTTCTTTAATATCACAATATATGTACATTTAAACTTATAATGAGATGAAAGAAAATTCTATTTTGTACACTGGTTTAATCAAAATTCGAGAGAAGACAGGCTTTGTTTTTTTATTTTCCAAAATTTTCTTCCCGAATAAAAATAATGTGTACTAGTAAGACACAAAATTTCACTGGAGAGTGATTTAGACGTGTGGCATGAGCACCAGATGAAACGTACACAAAGATGTCATTGCTTGCATTAAGTACAAGTCAAATGAGGATTTAGATAATTGCGTTTCGTATCCGAAATATCAATATACTGATCCTGTTTGTTAGCGTGCTATACCTGGAGTCTGTATGAATTATTGCACTATGCTTAGAAGGAGGTCAACATGTTACACATTTATCTAATCAAAATTTTCTTCATGAGCCGAAAGGCTTGTTGCGACAATATACAAACTTAGGCTCCCATTGCAAGTGCTCAGCTTTGCAATTCTAAAAAAACATATTTTTAGGTGCACTCGACTAAGAAAAGTGTGGTTAGTGACATTGCTAAAGTCACACGCTAATTATTGAAAAGAAAACATTATACTCTCATATTTGGAACATGTTCTTCTGTCTTCTGTAGGTTTTCATGAATACAACATTTGCGAGTAAACCTACACTCTAAGAATATAAGTGCTAATACATAATATACGCATTCATAATTTCTATAAACTGATTACCTGTCAGGATTTTTAACAAATTTTCAAAAGCAACGCTTTGCTAGTAATAATAAATAATACTAGCATATAATGTTTACCTGCTACTTGTTACAAGATACTGTTTGGTTTAATTCATGAACAATTAAGTCACGAGTCTCCGAATACTTGTAATGAACATATCTTTATAAACAACAACAAAAATACATTAAATATTTTACACGTAATATTATAAATATTTTAAAAAGTTATCGTTAAATATGTATTAAATATGCAATAACTACATTGTATTGTGGATACAGAAAACGAAGAGTGTTACACTAATAAATCGAAATACTTGCTTGAATATAAAAGGTAAAGTTTAAGGTAAGGCAGAATCTAGGTATTCGGAAATAATTTACCCCAAGTAGCGGTTATTTTTTTCTTCCATAGAACCATCTAGAATGTTAATTCATAGAGTGTGTATTTAAGTGTCGTTAATTATTTTGCATTAATAATGTAGGTGCAAATATGCAATTTTGTGCAACATTGTTAACCAGTTAGGAGCTCTTGGAAGAATAATAACAAAAGAAATGTAAAGAATTGTTTATGTACTAATTCTGTAATAATGTCCTCTAAGATTATTTCGCAACAATTACAAGTTAATTTCTATAGCAAACTAGTAAATACTTTGTTTGTAAAACTAAAGAATAGCAATTATGAGATATTCCAATAAATGTATACACTACCGATGATCCATAAATCTAGTCAGCCTCAAAAACTGGCTCTCTACAACAGTTTATAAATCAAACCAGCACTCAAACTGCGTCTCCATAACTTAATTCATTTTAACAACTATGGATCAGCAAACAACGCTTGATTCACACAAGAATAAACATGATAAGGAGACTTATTAAAAGTACAATAAAAAATACTAATACTAATGCAAAATACTATTTTAGAAAATTTAAAATGTCTGACTTCTTTTTAGTCCATCCAATCTCTCCCTCTATTTTTTTTTTTTTAGTTCCGAAGCCATTTACGACCTGGCCCTCTCCAGGTAGCCGTTCTTAATTTAGCAGTGAAAGACAAGAGGGAAGGCGGCCATTCAAAACCACTCTTGGGTTTCCCTTTTACCAACGAATAGTCTGATTAACCGTCACATTGTAACATGCCAATAGCTGAAAGGGCGAACATCTTCAGTGACAGTCTCTAACCGATCTTTTACATTTTCCAAAAGTTTATTTTTTTTGTCTTTCCTTTCTTTCGGTATGTAAAAAAAATATCTTCGTTCATTATTGAATAAAACGAACACACTTTTTTAAATCGAATTTTTTTATCACAATAACTATTAATATAATGCTGAAAACATCTGGCACTATGGTACCAACATGCCAGATCTGGCAACATATGATGCCACCTTCCAATTACTTCCAGTTACTTAAATATAAACAACTAGCCTGATATGGTTCGGTTCTGTTCTTTTCGGGCCTGGCATTGCCAGGTGGTTAAGGCACTCGACTCGCAATCTGAGGGTCGCGGGTTCGAATCCCCGTCCCACCAAACAT